>NC_064303.1:28806512-28946512 GCF_023373825.1 Bactrocera dorsalis | reverse complement strand
CGAGCAGGATCTTTTTGACCCAAGATGCATTTCAAAAGATCTCGTGAGCTTTTCGCCCTTAATATAGCTAGCATTTCCCTAGTTTTATGAGATCTAGTTGGTCTTATACTTATCGCTATTCACGGAACATGGTTGAGAATCTTACTGGATGCCAGTTATAAAAACATTTCAGTACTTACTTTGGTACTGTCTCACCTTTACGAGACCCAGACTTAAATTTTTGGCAATACACATTTTCATACATCTCGCTGAGCTGGTGGGTATAGAAATCAAATGCTGAAACATATTTGTATTCGCTTCGAAACACTTGAAATATGTTTGGAAACAAATTAGTCAAAGGCTTCTAGTATACTACAGTACTTGTCCAATAAATTATGAACGAGAGCAAAAAAACAAAAAAATATATATATATATATATGGCGACAAAATATTGAATATTATTCAATACAAAAATATATTAATTTAAGTTTAATGTATATAGCTTATAAAAAATATTTTTTTTCTAAAATTAGCCAAATATTTATGTTTTTATTAATGATTAAAGTTAGAACTATTTTTTACTTCGTTCGTAATTTATTGGACAAGTACTGTATATAATTTAAATTTTGTTGCAAACAGGGTGCAAAGCTTTAATACTTTATTGATTGATTATAAATTTTTTAGACCCTATATAAATTATGGTCCAATATGATGATTGATAATAGGTTTTAAGTTGGAAAAGTGATGCTTGTTGATAAGTTTGGTCACAAATAATCGTTAAGTTCAAATTGGTTTACCGAAAAAGGCTTAGGAACATATGTTCAATCAAACGATTGATGATAGTTTTCGGCTCGTGAGAGAAGCGCTAAGATCGAACAATGCAATTATGGGCGAAAAAGTCCATCAAGTTATTTGTAATAGGTTATAGTCTAGCACAGCAAATATTTTTCAGTTAGGCGATTATGTTCAATCATATGATCGAAAGTAGTTTTTAGATTTAATGGATGTTAAGATCAAACAAGTTGATTAATGAGCAGAGATGTCAAGAAATGTATTGATAACTGGTTACAGTCAAGCACATACATATAATTTATTTTAATTTGGGTGCTAACATTCAATCAGATGATTTATTAGAGTTTTTAGATCATAAGGATATTAAAGTAAAACCAGTTGATTGATGAGCGATAAAATCAAACAAATATAAATGATTATAAATATAATTCATGATTAAAAGTCGGAAGTTGAAACTCAGTCACAGAGTTCCATTTCACGACTGTTTCTCGTACTACCTACACATACGAATTGCAGCTTACCTATACATTTATATATATTCATACACATATATGTGTGCTGCCTCATGTGGATTTCAAGTATTTCCATTTTGACGGGATTAAACGACAGCGCACACCAAAAACTCGGAGTCAAAAACATTAAAGCAACTCGTAAATAAGTGTGAGCTTTACGGCTTGAGCACGAGCTTCCATTGCGCGCTTTCACTTATGGAATTTCAACTGCTGGCATCAATTGCGCCGCTACTATTTTCACGCTCTACGGTTTTATTTTAATCTTTTTCTTATTTATATTATTTTATACCCCTCACAAGGTATACTAAGTTTGCTACGATGTTTCTAACACCCGAAAATAAACGTGAGAGATTCTTTTTGAGATATCAATCTGAAATAATGAACTTCATATTTGTTGGAAATAGCCGATATCAGACCATTTTATCACATAGCTGGCATATAAACTGAAAGATCAAACTCACGTCCTTGTATAGAAAAATGTTTTAAATGCAGAGATATCCTCACGAAATTTAGTAGAGATTACTATTTGAGGCAAAGGTGCAGTATCCAAAGAAATTGTTGAGATCGGACTACTATAGCATATAGCAGCCATTTAAACTAATCAATCAAAATCAATTTCTTCTGCGAAAGTTGAACCTATGAAGGGTATAATAGCTTCGGTGCAGCCGAAGTTAAAGTTTTTCCTTTTTTCCTTTTTTCCTTTTTTTGTTTTTGTGTGTTTGTCTTGTTTTTGTTGTAAGGCGAAAAGAGATGCGGCATTAAAGCGCGCAGCAGGTGTATATGGCAGGCAGTAACGCTTACGATGTTGATGTCAAATGTGGCTGCCATATATGTTTATACATATAACGGGTGATTTTTTTTGAGGTTAGGATTTTCATGCATTAGTATTTGACAGATCACGTGGGATTTCAGACATGGTGTCAAAGAGAAAGATGCTCAGTATGCTTTGACATTTCATCATGAATAGACTTACTAACGAGCAACGCTTGCAAAATCATTGAATTTATTACCAAAATCAGTGTTCGGTTCGAAATGTGTTTATCGACAAATTTTGTTCAGCGATGAGGCTCATTTCTGGTTGAATGGCTACGTAAATAAGCAAAATTGCCGCATTTGGGGTGAAGAGCAACCAGAAGCCGTTCAAGAACTGCCCATGCATCCCGAAAAATGCACTGTTTGGTGTGGGTGGTACGCTGGTGGACTCATTGGACCGTATTTTTTCAAAGATGCTGTTGGACGCACCGGTACGGTGAAATGGCGATCGCTATCGTTCGATGCTAACAAACTTTTTGTTGCCAAAAATGGAAGAACTGAACTTGGTTGACATGTGGTTTCAACAAGATGGCGCTACATGCCACACAGCTCGCGATTCTATGGCCATTTTGAGGGAAAACTTCGGACAACAATTCATCTCAAGAAATGGACCCGTAAGTTGGCCACCAAGATCATGCGATTTAACGCCTTTAGACTATTTTTTGTGGGGCTACGTCAAGTCTAAAGTCTACAGAAATAAGCCAGCAACTATTCCAGCTTTGGAAGACAACATTTCCGAAGAAATTCGGGCTATTCGGGCCGAAATGCTCGAAAAAGTTGCCCAAAATTGGACTTTCCGAATGGACCACCTAAGACGCACCCCGCGGTCAACATTTAAATGAAATTATCTTCAAAAAGTAAATGTCATGAACCAATCTAACGTTTCAAATAAAGAACCGATGAGATTTTGCAAATTTTATGCGTTTTTTTTTTTAAAAAAGTTATCAAGCTCTTAAAAAATCACCCTATACATACTCGTACATATATGTAGATGTAAGCTTGCTTGTGTGCTTCTGGTGCTTAACGGTACACTAGTGCAATATATTTTACTAGCAATTCAATGTTATTGAAATACTTGAGTGGCAGCGACTTGGCGCGAAAAGTCTGCTAAAAGCATAAATACTCATAAATATGCGGATATAACGGAATAAATGTGATAAACATATACATATATATGTACTTATATACAAATATATCTGTAGAGAAGTTATGCGCGTTTGCTTGTTAGAAAATTCAATTTTAAGAAATATTCTACTTTATTTGCTTGAAGTGGAAACGTAGAAATCCCGCATTAAAAGGAATATAAATTTATGTGTATATTTAAATCTGTGTACATATATATGTAAGTGTATAAGCTCCACACATGCGTGAGCGTATAGCATATATTTGCATGCGAAATTGCGTTCATGCGTTCACCTGAGTGCACACACACACACACATGCGCGCATTTAGCTGTGCAAATTGATATAAACACACACGCACACACATTTATATACCTACATATACATATATAAATGCATGTATGTATATAAATTTGCATGTATGTATGTATTTGTTTATGGCTGCGCTCAGTGCGTTGGTTTAAAACGATTTACGCGTAGGAAAAATTAGTTTGTTTAGCAACGGCAGCCACGACACGCTGCCGCTTGGGGTGCGTTTGTGCGATTTTTTGCTGTTTTTATTGTTGTTTTATATTGCAAAGCTTTCTCGCTATCAGAATTGGTTGCGAGATGTTTTCGCTAGAAATTTATGGACTTGCCGTTGAGCACGTAGCTCGAATCAATTTTCGTTGCTGAAAATATTAGAACTGATGATTGGAACTTAGAGGATGAAAGCCAAAGTGAGTTCGCTGTTTTTAATCAATTTATGGCGCACCTAAGCAATATACTCGTACATATGTACTACATACATGTTTATGCATCTATGTATTATTTAGTATATGGGGTTCAAAATGCGGGGTAAAATATTTAGGTTCTTTTTTATAAAAAAAAAAACATAAAAAAAGTTAACTCGGGCTGCACCAAAGCTATGTTTCAGGGATTGGTTGCGTATACGCCCATAGACGAATTATTTATATTTTCTTCTTCTTTATTAGCGTAAATACTGATTACTCATTTTTAGCCGAGTTGAGTACTGCGCCACAGTCGTTCTTCTTTTTCGCGGTTTGGCACCAACTCGAGATTCTAAGTCTGGCTACACTTCTCTACCTGGCCTTGGCCTTTCTAACAGAGTGAAGATCTTCCTCTTCTTCTGCTTGCCCCGGCAGTTATTGAGGCCACTGTCAATGATATCAGCATCATCAGCGTACGCCAGTAGAAATACATTCCTATATAAGATTGTCCCTTTCTATTTACGGAGCTTTTGGTATTGCTCAACATCAGTTCATAAAACTGTATTCGTTTTGTCGGGATACCAAATTCAGACATTGCGGCATAAAGGTAGCTCTTTTAACTGGCAGAGAGGTGGAGCATGTCGATCGTCTCTTTACTGGTCATTTCCAAGATTTGGCGCATAGTGAATATCTAAATATCTGGTCAGACGTTGATTTGCCGGGCCTAATACACACTGATAAAATTTAATCATTTTGTTGACGGTGGACTTTGATCTTTCACACAAAAGGTCCAATAGAACCTTATATGCGATGTTGAGGAGGCTTGTACTAAATTCCTATCGTCGGGAATGCTTTCGTCCGACCACGTTCCACAAAGAAGCTGATGCATGCTCCTTATCAGTTCTTTGCAGCCATATTTGAATAGCTCGGCCAGCAATCCATCGGCTTCCGCCGCTTTGTTCTTCTTCAGACGGGCAATTGCTATTCGAACTTTTCCATGGTCGGGCAATGGAACGTCTGTTCCATAGTCATCGATTGGGGAATCGGGTTCGCCATCTGCTGGTGTTATGCTCTCACTGCCGTTCAGCAGGTTGTAGAAGTGCTCCATCCATAATTTTAATATGCCCTGGGCATTGGTTACTAAATCACCTCGGGGGGTTTTACAAGAGTATGCTTCCGCATTTTTTCGTAGAATGTAGTCGACCAGCTTGTCAAGCTCTTAATAGTCACACATTTCAGCCTCTCTCTTCATCTGTCTGCAAATGCGTCTCGCTTCCCTCTTCAGCTCTTGGTACCTATCCTATCCCACACGTGTTGTGGTCCGCTGCGACACGGCATTCTTCATCGTACCAGCTGTTTTTTTGCATTTCCCGAAAACCAATTGTAAGGAGCTTGAAATCCCGTCCCACAATCCCCTTATAAGGAGTTGCTGGTGAGTGCTCTCAGAGCGCAGGATTGCCGAGTATAAAATTGTTTGGCTGTCTGTTGCGATTGCAGCTTTTCGACGTCGAATCTTCCTTGTGTTTGCTAATGTGCAACAAGATAATGGTCAGTGTCAATGTTATGACCTCGGAGCGTCCGCACGTCTAAAACACTAGATATCTGTCACTAGATGAACGAGCTAGTTGGTGGTTTTTCGATCCGGAGACAGTCAGGTAGCTTGATAGAATTTTCTATACTGGAATCTAGTACTAAAAATAACCATATTTCGGGCCCCTGCAAAATCGAAATCGGAGTGAATGGGAGTGCTAGGCGACTGAGTCTCTTTCCCATCACGCTTACCGAAGTGGCGCTTAATTTAATGGCTACTGTAGTAAATGCCACACGAACCGACTTACCTGAGTCCTATCCATCGATTATCTTGAACAGCCTTTACTCTAACGAGGGCTTCAACCAGCTGGGCAGCGGCACTTTCCCAAATAAGGGACCGGATATTCTATGTGCATGCCTTTAAACTACAATCCTTAACACGTTTGCAGGGGTCGTCATCAAAAGGAGGTTTACTTATCCGAAGCTGTTTTCTTCTTTTAAATAGTAGGGTTTTTAACGGGGCGAGTCACCCAGCGCATAACTCTTAGGAGGTATGGTTCGCCTTCTCACTTTAATTCAAATTCAAATGAATGTTATAGGATATTTGGTCTAAGGGCGAAAGTCATGAGCAGGTTGAGCGATATGTAAAATATTCATTAAAAATTTAAACAGATGGCAACCCTATTCATAATAAAGCTTTAGATGTCAAATGGAAATAGCTATATTATTTCCTCGGGCAAGAGGGGTAACCTTCTAATTTTCATGCATATTCCTAAAACCTAAAAAAAGTCATTTCCTCCACTACTAAAGCTAATGTTCAGCCTTTATATGTAAACCGTAGAAGAGTTAACACTACTCAAGCAAAAATAACGGTAATGAGTGTATGACGGCAGCAGCTACCATGGACATTCAAATGAGGAAAAGTCGCAGGTGAAATAATGTCAAAACGCGACGCAATGTTTCGGATTTGTAGATTTATGCCCTTAACACCTTCGGCAATATTTCACACACCCCGGAATAATTCATCACAATTTAAATCAGCATGTTTACCGCAGAGGATTTAACAAAGCAATGTCAAAGTCACGCATACAGTCACACATTATTACATCTGACAACAACAACAATGAGAGAAAACAACAACCACTGTGACAAAACTGTGAGCGGCATATTGCAAATGATTGTGATTTGTGGCGGCTTAAATGCACACACCCACTGACGTGAGTGTATACATACATATTACGTTGTCAGACACACACATAGGAAACTCTGCTCACACATATATATAGACATTCGTTTCGTTGGCGGTGCGCCAACGGAAAGAGCGTAAAAATTGCGAAAAGAAAAATGAATGTTAAAATTAAAAGTGCAGGAAATGAAAATCTGTCCGTCATTTATAACGGCACATTATTGTATATGTGGTGTTGTGCGTGTGTGAGTGGTTACAAAACGATTCTAAGTACAACTGTGTGTGTTAAATGTATGTTTGAAAGTGAAATCGAAGTTCAGCAGCCGAAAGGGTGTCACTCTTTCCTTGCTCGCACTAAGCATTGCCTACATTTGGGAGCTTAGTTCAAAACAACATGCGAATGACACGCGTGTGCTTTCCACACATATATACAATAACGATGACTGTGTTATTTTGTTAGTTGCCTACCGCTAAGCGCCTTCACTTTCACTCTCACTTACTCACATCCACCAACATTGAACCTCAGCCGTTCGCTTCACGACAGCCGGTTCAGCCTACGACACAACAGCGCTGGTCGCTTGTCATGCGGTTAACGAATACTGGCGCTTACCGAAAATCACCTGTGATTAATGCCGTTGCGAGATTTTGGTTTCGACATGAACATGCCACAAACAAGGCGCGCACACATACACACCGACCGACTATTCGGCAATAAGAGCCACTACAATGCGATGTAGAAGGCGCTTATTATACGTGGCAGTGAGAGCAAAGTGGCGGCGGCTTCAAATAAATAAAATGAGAATTGTTGCATAACAAAATGAGCGTGCTGGCAACATGGAAAACGTGAGAAAAAACTAAGCAAAGGCAATAAGAAATTTGAATTTCGAAATATCATGCCGCCTGGGAATATGCCAAACTTATTTGCATAAAATACCATAGCGTGGCTGTCGAACGTCGGTCTGCGTTGGCACATTTCCGTAGCATACATTTAGGCCTGCGTTGTTGTGTCCAGGTTACTTGAATTTGTTTTTGCTGCGCCAGCGCGTGGAGCGAGTGGCGCTTCAATAAGCACACCAACTCACAGCTGATTTTGCATTTTTTACGCCTGCGTGCTACTCAACTTGCGTATTCAGTTGGTGCTGTTGTTGCTGTAGTTCCTGCCTTGCTTTGTGCTGTCGTTTGTTAAGGTGCGTGCGATTTGTTGTTTAGTTTCGTATTCGTTTCGTGGCGCAGCACTACGGTTTTCGCTCAATTAGCATTTTCAAACATTGACACACTAATATTGCTTTTCCAGCCGCATATTTGTGTGGCTGTGGGTGTACTTTATGGGTAACAGTTGAGGCGCATTCACTTGGTATGTTTCAGCTGCAGCTCCAAAAGGTATGCTATGGAATTTTAACGTGGGTTTTAGCGATGTTTAAGTTCTTAAGCCGAGTGAGGAGTTGAAATAAATTAATGAAATACAAATTTATTTTCTTTGACAATTTTTGGAATAAAATAGAAAGAGAAAGTCCAAAAATAAAATTAAATAATACGATTGAAAATAACTAACACATGATTAGTTTATTATTATATATAAACTAGGAAATAAATTTTAGATTAAGTGCAGAGTATGTTGCTTGTAAATCGTCAGGCAAATGTTAACACAATGTAAATTCCAAAGTAAATCTTTTCTCTGGAATACTTTTTCCTACTATAAATACGAGTAGTTTAGTTTCTTCTTACTCTCTTGTTTAAGAATTTGTAGAAAATAGTTCCAAATTTGTTGATTGGGAACTACGATAGTAGTTGTCAATGTCGGAAAACTCAGTAGGTGAAGACTAGGGAGCTCGACTAACTATAGGTTTTTATTCTCCTCTTCGTGGCAGTGGGGTGAAAAATATTTTTTAGCGTCTATATCGACTTTCACACATGTTTAAGAATATTCTCCGAATATTTTAAGTTTATTGAGCAAATAGTTTTGGAGATACAAATACGTTCATAGGTGGAAGAGATCGGTGAGGCTTTGGGGATCAACTGAATCCAAAAATTTTCAAATTAATCAACAATTATAAAATACATTCTGTAAATGCGAATTAATTTATTTTTTTAGCAAATAAAATGATTTTCCAAAATACAAAAAATTCATCATTTCGCATCTCATAACAGGGCGCGCATTGATGCCAAAAGGAGAAAAACTGTACTAAAATAAGAAAAACGTTAGCTTCGGCTATATACCAAATGTCAAGGGAATCGGTTCAATAGAATTTGAGATATGTATCATGTCAACCACCTCAAAAAAAGTAGTTTCGAAAAAACGGGTTTAAATTTTCGGAGACAATTCTAGTGAACACGGACGCCACGTCACAAAATCTGTACTCCGAAAATAAGTCGAATTTTGAAAAATCCTTCCAAGGTCATATTTTTGAAAGTCTAAACTTTCAAAATATGCAAAAAAAATCTTTTTTTTTTTAATCCTAGACTAGAATACCCCCTTAAGATAAGTAATATTAGATTCTTTTTTTATTAGTTTATAACATAAAATATGTTATCTATCAGCATTAGCATGCTTAACAACGAAAGATATAATATCGCCCTCAGTAACAAAGTTCTTAAAGGCAGCCAAATGAATCCATTTCTTGGATATGCCGACAACGCGATCAGAATTGTCATTAACATCAACAACAGCTGAACCAACCAGAGATTTCTTGTCCCTAGTGTTCAATATTGATTTCGAATTACCATGAGCATAAATTGGAGTTAAAGTGTTCGGATTAACAGAATTACCCACGGTATCATCAAAGGCAGCAGCTTGAGCAGCAGTAACAGCGATGTTGATGCGATCTGGCTTAGCGATAACAAGTGGATTGTTTTCGGCACTAGCTTTTGAGTGAGCGTTAACATCCCTAACAACAGCCTCAGCATATGCATTGTAAATGTAGCAGTATTGGTAGCGGCTGCAGGTAAAGCAGTGAAAGTGGAGTTTGCCACAGATGAAGCGGCAGAGAAAGCATTCGATGCTGATGAGAATATGCCGTTATCGAATAATTTGTTCTGAACATAGCAGATCTCTGACTTCAATTCGTAAAGCTTTACGAACAAGGAATTTCGATCATCATATAGTTGTTGGATTAATGAGAGCGTCTTGGAGTTTTCACTTCTCAGTGAAGTAACTTCAGCAAAGAGAGAATTTAGCAACAAATTTAGCTTACTAAAATAATGATGCTCCAGCAAAGGTTCAGTTGATTCTTATTGTGATTGCTCAGCACTTTGTTGGTGCAAATTTATAGTGGAAGACTGCGAGGCTGAGAATTGCGCACTGTTGGTGACGCAGGCGAAGAATTTCTCTACAGCACAAACTATGCAATAAAATTCCTTTTTAGATTTAAGCAAAAAATCTACATCAGCCTGTGATAAATTTACACATGGAAGTTGAAAAAATTTGTTGCTTTGGGGCTGCTAATCTTAGGCTTAGACCACAAACACATGTCATTAAAACAAAACAAGTAAGGAAGAGCTAAGTTCGGGTGTCACCGAACATTTTATACTCTCGCATGATAAAGTGATAATCGAGATTTCATTATCCGTCATTTACATATTTTTTTTATTTTGCTGTAAAATTAATTAGAATTAAATTCTGAGAGATTTACCGATATTTTCGGTGAAAAATTAGGTTAGGTTAGGCACTGAGTTCTTCGTGTTCGATATCAGGGACCTTGAAAAGTTATAGTCCGATCACGACAATTTTTCCACAAGGGATACCTCAGCTCAAATACCGTATTTGTGTAAAGTTTTATTCCGCTATCATCATTGGTTCCTAATGTATATATTATACAGAGAAGGCATCAGATGGAATTCAAAATAGCGTTATATTGGAAGAAGGCGAGGCATATTTCGTACATGTCATCAGGGTGTTAAGAAAATATTATATACCGAATTTCATTGAAATCGGTGGAGTAGTTCCTGAGATATGGTTTTTGGTCCATAAGTGGGCGACGCCACGCCCATTTTCAATTTTTAAAAAAAGCCTGAGTGCAGCTTCCTTCTGCCATTTCTTCCGTAAAATTTAGTGTTTCTGACGTTTTTTGTTAGTCGGTTAACGCACTTTTAGTGATTTTCAACATAACCTTTGTATGGGAGGTGGGCGTGGTTATTATCCGATTTCTTCCATTTTGAACTGTATATGGAAATGCCTGAAGGAAACGACTCTGTAGAGTTTGGTTGACATAGCTATAGTAGTTTCCGAGATATGTACAAAAAACTTAGTAGGGGGCGGGGCCACGCCCACTTTTCCAAAAAAATTACGTCCAAATATGCCCCTCCCTAATGCGATCCTTTGTGCCAAATTTCACTTTAATATCTTTATTTATGGCTTAGTTATGACACTTTATAGGTTTTCGGTTTTCGCCATTTTGTGGGCGTGGCAGTGGGCCGATTTTGTCCATCTTCGAACTTAACCTTCTTATGGAACCAAGAAATACGTGTACCAAGTTTCATCATGATATCTCAATTTTTACTCAAGTTACAACTTGCACGGACGAACGGACAGACGGACGAACAGACGGACATCCGGATTTCAACTCTACTCGTCACCCTGATCACTTTGGTATATATAACCCTATATCTGACTCTTTTAGTTTTAGGACTTACAAACAACCGTTATGTGAACAAAACTATAATACTCTCCTTAGCAACTTTGTTGCGAGAGTATAAAAAGAAGAATATATTTGAGTCTGAATTTTGACTTGGCTTCATTTTAAAAAATGTATATTTTAACGAATTTTGTGTAATAGTAAAATATGTAATTATGAAAACTTTGATACGTTAAGAGTTTCCTACCCTAAGTGGTTTTTCTCCACCTTTCTCTTGTCGATATGATCTTGTCAAATTCAAAGTCCATTTAAAAAGTTTATATATTTTCGCACAGAATGATCTGTTTAACATAGTATTTCATTAAAACAGTTGTCATACTTTTATATCCCAGAACTGTAAGAACGATTCATAGCTTCGCTGTTCTCCTGCGTTTTAGCACTAGACTGTTGGGTTTCATGTGAGCTTCGTTTGCGCTGACCAACAACTAAAAATTACGAGACTGCAATCCTATATCGCTCAGAGTAGAACGTTTCGTTTAACCCTTTCATGCCCGAATTAAAGTGGGCGAAGCTAAAACATTTTTTAGGACAGATATGTGTTAGTCTTAACTCAAGTATGAAATGATTAAAATTTCAAAGTCCTGAATGTCCTGGTTCGTTAATTACAGGATGTTGCCTATAGACAACAGCACTTTTACAAAATTATTTTAAACAAACTTAATACTTTTCCAATGTTTTAGTTTTATTTTCAATAACTATATTATGTTTATTTATTCATGTTTTTCCCTTGGTTTAACAATAAAACAGCTATTTTAATCTTTTTAAGCACTTTTTGCGTAAACCCCTTTTTTCGCGATCTTGACAATTCGCGATCATGACAGTTTCACTCCACGAAAAACGCCTACTGAATGAACCCTTGCATAGCTTACGATAGAACAATTCACTGTAAGCTTACACAATAAACCAGACTACATAATGAAAAAAACACCGCGTCAAAAAACTGATATAACGGGACTTAGAAGCATATATGTAAATGTTGCATATATGCAACATCGGGCATGAGAGAGTTAAGTTCTTTCGAATTACTTGTTATTCGCAAGGCTACTTAGCTACTTAGCTACTGTGCAGCTTTTACCCTATTGAAGTTAGAACAACTTCGATATCATACTTTTAGCCAAGTCGGTCGAAAAGCTTCGACGATACAAGAGAAATGCTTGATCCATAGCTAAGAGTTTTAGAAATTCGGAAAAATCAGAGTTTTTAAAATATCCAAGTGGAATCTACGTGATCTCCATTGTCCCAAAACTAATTTTAGGCTTCTAAGCTAGCTTAGAATCAATTTAACGAAGCAAGCAGCTGTTGTAACCTTTTTAACCAGTATAGTTTTTACTAACTCTTCTATATTATTTTGCTTGCTGATATTTTCTTCTTTGGACTGAACTCACAGTTATTGCTATTTATTTGCATATCCACTTCAGTATGAAATTTAGCATACAGTTAGCTTTTTTTTGCTGCATGACTTTCATCATCAAGTCTCTTGCCTACACTACTATCATAGATCTGCCATAGCAAACCAACTACAACTTCACCTATTTTTTATTACTTCATTTATTTGTTGTTGTTTTTATTGTATTTTTTTTTGTTTTTCCTTTACTTTTGTTTCTGTATTCTTTCTATGCTCCGTTTATTGTATAACACTTTTTATTTGAATCTTATGTCTGCTGTTTTCAAATATTCTGTTATTCGCCTCAATATTTTGAAAGCCAAACCGAGTGTTTTTATTCAAATTCAACTCCCATCCCAGCGATTTGAAGTATGTCGGTTTGTATTTGGATTATTTCAGCTTCACAACTCGCATTTGTATGGTTCATTTGCAGGCGTTCTTGCTTACAAAAGATGAGGTCGCCTCTCTACCGCTGTCTCTTGCTTCCTTCATCTCATACTCTGTATTAACGTTCTCTCACCAACGTAGTTGCTTTTTAACTGTAAACTTTAAAAGTTTTCGTATTTTTCATGAATTCCTCGCAGCAGTCAATTTGGCTTTAACAACTGTCTGCATTCCCCCTTCCACCTTGCGCTCGAATTTTAATAATACCGTCGGGTGAGTGAGTCAGTCAGCCATTGGCCATCTGGTGGTTGCATCAAATTTTACTAACTTGTGCCTTGAGTCGCGATTTACGATTGTCTTGCTGTTTTTGTATTTTTGTATCTTTAGTCCTTCGACTTGCCTTTGTTTTATGCCGCCAAGGCGACAAGTAGGTTATCATTTTTATACTCTTACAACATGTTGCTACAGAGTATAATAGTTTTGTTCACCTAACGGTTATATATATCACCTAAAACTAAGTGAGATATATATGTATATTATATATAGATAGATTATGAGGATAAAGATAGAAGTTGAAATCCGGGTGACTGTGTGTAACTGTGAGATAACTTTATGAAAATGAGAGAGCGTATTTTACTCATAACAGTGTATTCTTGTGTATTCTAAAATGGACAAAATCGGGCGAAAACTTGACCCAGCCCTATATAACTAATATCAGAATTTTCGAACAACTGGCTGACTTTACTTCATATGATTACTGGCCGTAAGTGGGGTACCATCATGAAACCTACGAACTATTTTTCAGTATATTGTATATTCATGATATGTACTTTAGTATTGTCAAAAATATATAAAATCGGACGGATACTACCCCAACTTCCATACACTACATATGTTTGTATGGTGTAAAATGTTCGGTAGCACCCGAACTTACCCCTTCCTTACCTGTTAGGGATTATATTTATATTGTGAGACAAGTGCCTGCTGTTGTTCAAGACAACTGCGCTCACTTCGCTTTCTCTCACGCCTCCCACCTAATTCCGTTTTTGCCTTCCTATTTACACGGCTGCTCTACATGCTGACCCATAATCATCAGCAGCCAGCACTCCGTGGAGCCCTTTACATCAAGCTCGTTCCCTAAAATACTCACTTCCTGTTTATTATTTTCTTTTGTTGTATGCGAAGTATTTACGTATTTTTGTTTTTAGTGTAGGCATAAAATTTGCATGACGAATGGAAATGTGAATATACAAAAAGCCCTCTCACTTCTTCTTTTTGTTTTTATCTCTCCTTAATGACATTCAAAATTCATTTTTCTTTTTCAACAAAAACGAAATCTGCAGATTTACGAGTTCACATTTGGCTCGTTAGTTTACCTAATGATGCTATAATGATGTGTTATAAAAATTCAATTGCCAAATGATAGTGAGAGTCTTGAGATTAGCGCCACAGAAAAAAATTGAGATTTAAAAGAACATAAAATTGCGAAGTCATTTAGAGTAATTAGGCGAAGTGATAAAACATGTTTAGATATACTATATGCTAGGCAGGTAAGCTTAAATTCCAGATTAAATGAAGCGGAAATGTCGTCTTTGCATGCTCTGCTACCCTACCCTACATATATGACACTCCTCTTTCTATGGGCCGACCCTGCATCGAATCCTTAACGTCTAGGGAAGGGTACTAGGTAACCGTTACAAAAATAACTATCACCATTCAAAAGAATGTCATAAGAACTCTGTGCTGAGTGATACAGATCGGATTTGCTAGCAGACTTAGTATAAAATACAACGGTTATAGTAGTAGCTGCCAATATGCAGAAGAAGAAGAGACTAAAGAACATCTACTTTATGAATGCAAAGCTTTGTGTAGGAAAAAAATCGGAACTATCAGTCGGGGGATTCTTAGCGATATCTCGGAAATTACACATGTAAAGCTTTTTGTGATGATTAACTTCATCAAAAGCAGAGGGTGGTTCAGAAATATGAGAGGATTTTAGTCCTAGTGGTTTTACAATTGACCTCGTAACGGCTGAGGTGCGTCGCCAAACATCCATCAAACTAACAAGATCCAACAGATTTTAAAATTTTCAACCTAAGCATGCCTCACTGATCTATCATAAGTGACTGCGAACAGTTCATACATAGCAGACAATTAAAGAAGAGTCTAGTTAAAACTGAATTGACTCGTGTTCAAAGTTCGGAAATTATATTATAAAATACTTTAAATTGCATACTCAATAATGCTAAAAATACAGTAATCAGAACTGAAGCCTCTTCTTATGTCTCTACATGTTACAGTGTCTGCACACAGAGTCCAATAAGGGAATCTTTTTATTGGCAACCGCTTATGTAGGAAAGGTTTTATGATCTCATCTGTCCAAGTTTGACAGGGACTAACAAAGCTCATACAAACAAATCAAATAAATCTTTATTATCGCTTTTAAAATATGCTTATTTCCGATTTTCCATACATTTGTCATAAGCCTCAAGAGCGAGTTTTAATTCATTTTGTTTCGGCTCTTTTTTAAAGCACCATTAGATAGGTTGTGAGACAGTTTCGACGTCATAACCAGCAGTTATGATAAGTTTAATGAATGTAGGGTTCCCAGTTACGTTGGCCTTTGCGATCTCCACTCGACGTCCTCTTGAAAAATATTAATGTCTGTTGGTTCTTTTAGGGACGGAATTCTGAATTAGTCCTTGGCCGAATAAAAATTCGGGATCGTTATGGTTACGTAGACCTGACTGAAAGTAGGTATTTTGGAATAAGTTTACTCTTCATACCCAAAACATTAACCAAAACAATTCAATCCCTCCAGAAGAGTTGTTGAGATCTTTTGTTATCTTTCTGATGCCAACACGATGACTTTCAAGCATTGTTCTTTAACATCTGAAAGTTTTTAATTGCCAAGATTTCATTGGAAACACAAAAATTTCATGCGAAAACGTTAATTAAATTTTTATTGTCGTTGAAATCGCTAGACACACTTTTTGTATTGTAAAGAAACGCTTGCCAAACAGACAAAAAGTGTCGTACAGACTTCAGATTTCACACGTACATGAAAAGCATCAATGCAATAAACATTACAGAATGCGCCGAAATGTAAGCAATAGCTTTCACAAAGTTAGAGGTTTTTCATTTTTTCACTTAGCTAGCGTTGTGTATTCGATAAGCAATAAAATATATAATCTTTTTTCTTTAAATTATCGCAAAGAGAAGCAACAGTTTTTGAAGCTTAACATTTTTATGCAGATTTAAGCATACATTTAGGAAGTGAGCAATATCTGCAGCAGTAGCACGATTCTTTAAACGCTCTGTCTATTCTTCAGCGCATTATAGAAAGAAACAAATCTAATTATCATTTTAGAAAATATAAATGAAAGCGAGTTAACTGGCTGAGAAGAAAATACCAGCTCTTCTTCATCAATATTACCGTCTTATTGCACCTTGAACCCTAAACCAACCGATTTTATGTGCCGCGCATTACATGGCAATGCCTTCAAACTAATTGAATATGTAAACCAAAGGTCCAACGGGTGCCTAGTATGAATGCTGGTACATATTCTCAGCGCGCCGCTGCTCTCTTTAACGAAAGCACGGCTCATTTAATATACGCTTTCGACCGATAGCGTAAAAATAATCGTATTTCTTCACCTTCAACTGCATGTGTGGCCATAAAATGCTCAAATATCTACGCACACTTACATAAGTACATTCATGCGTGTGATGTGGGTGCTGGCTGACAAAGCTGATAGCGTTCATGGCCAGCAGCAGCCGTCGTCGCCGCAATGAATACGCCACCATTGAAGCTAATATCTACAATTGAAGCGTACAAGGTCGTGAATTGAATATGTATGTGTGTATATTTAAATGAGTGTGCGTGTGTATTACTGTTTGTGCGTGGGTGTTTGTAAAAGGTCCTTCCCTCGCAGATGTCAATAAGCTGCAAGAAGTGCTGTAGCATAGCAATAGGCGCATGCATACGAACTCAACCCACTATCATCCATAAATGCAATAATGTATACAGTTAGAAGAGTATGAGATGCTCTCGACAGCCACTAGGGCATATACTCGTTCAGACATTCATTCAGTTACACGTACACCCACACACACACACAAGCACTCAATCGTGCGTTCACTCACTCATTCATTCATTCATTTGGGTACATATTTATTGTATATGTGTGTATGCTTAGCAATTTCGCCCTGGTATTGGTGTTTATATTGCACGTAATGGTGTCTACGTGTGAATGGCGCTTAGAAATATATTTACACGCCGCAACCTTAACTTCAGCACTGTCAAATGAGCTGTAGATGCCATCAACTTCGCCGCCCGCGCTACAAGCACATAAATTTCAGCACTAATTTACGCGTTACCTTCAATGGCGAACGGTTGTTACTAATGCGTATATAAAAGGAAAATTACAATGAATATAAAAAGGCCGCATACTTAATGCCGCACCGGCTGATGGCAACAACAACAACACTGAAAAACAAGAAGAAACGTTAACTACGGCTGCAACGAAGCTTTAATATACCTCACAGGTATTTTTCTAAAAGCTAAAAGGTTCTAAAAAATTATACTCTTAATTTTGATCGGTCGCTTCCACGAAGATTATATCACTGCCTTATTGAAAAAAAATTTCATATAAGGACTTGAGCTGATTCGGTGAGGTTGTAAGATAGTTATATGCTATAGTAGAGCAATCTGAACCATTTATTTGAGATTTGTAGCAATACCTCAGATAAGAATCTGTGCAAATTTCGTAAATATCTTTTGTGAAATCAAAAGTTTTCCATCCAAATGCTTGTTTTTGGTCGTTCGGTTAGTATGGCACCTATATCTGAGATTTGTCCGATTTGAATAATGTGTTCGAAGATTGTGGCATTTCTTCGAGTATTAAGCCTTGCCAAATTTTGTGAAGATATCTTTTCAAATTGAAAGTTTTCGAAACAAAGACTTGCTTTTGATCGCATAGTTTTTATGACAGCTTTATGCTATAGTGATCCGATATTGCCGATTCCGACAAGTAATAAGCTTCTCGGAAAGAAATTGACGTGCACAAAATTTCAGGTCGATAGCTCAAAAACTGAGTGACCAGTTCCTATATACACAGATAAACGGACGAACAGACAGATGGACAGACGAACAGACGGACATGGCTAAACTGACTCAGATGACTGCGACCTCCGACGTGTACTTCTGCTTCATCCAGGGTATAACATTAAACATTTTAAAGGCCATAAAATGAACCAACGATATCAAATATGCGTCTGTCTGTGTGTGTGGGTAATCACTTTTATTTGACAACATTTAAATGGCCAGATGACACGCAAATTCGCACGCAAGCATCAAAACCCATGTTATTCGAATGGCTATCAATGCGAACGCCTCAAAAGTGCGCAAATACTCGTAAAGCACAACAAATTAGTACAGTGAACAAGTGGTACACGCAGTGACCGTAAGAACAGTGGCACAATAAAAGCAACAAAGAAAAAAGTGGAGCAAAAAGTGTTTACAAAAAGAAAACAAGTAAGAAGGAGCTGAATACGAGTGTAACCGAACATTTTATACACATGGAACTTGTATAGATCAAAGACCGGGAAGTACCTTCAAATAAATAAGGCTTGTAAGTTATATGGGGTCTAAGGCGAGTTTTCTTTCGATTTTAGATTTCATTCTAAGAACAAACATGCTCTCTAAATTTTATTGAGATAACTCACATATTGGCCGATATATGCGGCACAAAGTCATCCTGAAGTTCGAAAATCTTTTTATTGGGTATGTATATGGGGCTTAAAGGAAATAATGACCCGATCCAACTCATTTCTAATGCACAAACATAATACTACCGGGAAAGGATCCTCTCTGATTTTCAGTTATATATCACAGATATTGACCTATATTTTCGATCAAAAGTCAACTCTAGATACCTGGGTCTCCATATTCAGTACCGAGGGGCTTAAATTGTTTTGTTTGGATTTGGACAATTTTTGGTCACAAGGTGGCATCTACGAACTCGTACTTTATTTTTGTCAAGGTACCAAGCTTCATCAAGATATTTGATTTTTTACTCAAGTCACAGCTTGAACGGATTTAAAACCTACACGTCATCCTGATTCTCTGTAGCAACATGTGGCAATAGTATAAAAATTGATAAAAGTGAGAGCAGATGAGTAACTTATCACCAGTGTCATGATATTTAAAATGTTTTTTTTTTTTTAAATAAGTTCATTAATTGCCTATCTTTAAATATAAGGTCTAGTTAAAAGAAATATATTTTGTTTGTTCGAGACTGGTTTTGTAAGCCATCCATAAGCCGCTTGTCGCTGTTGGCAAAAAACTAGAACCACCAATTTTCAAAAAATCATTTTCCACAGATAGCACTCAGGTCCAGACTATAAGCTGGAAGCACGTAACTCTTTCAACCAAGCTCTTGGAGATTTTTTTTGACGGGTCACTATCGATATGTATATTCTGGCGTTTTTCTGATGAAATACATTTCATTTATTGGCCAAAGCTATCCACTTCTGTTCTTTTCAAACTGTCTAATTAATGACAACACATATTCATATTCAGAGAAAGTACGAAAACAAATATAGTAGATGTGTTCCCGCCAATCTCACCCAAGATTTAGTGAAACATTTTTGATCGTTCATTCTGGCTTAACCGCTGTTTATGCCAGCTTATCGTGATTTGCATTTTTGCTTGAGATTATCGTAAGTGAACCACTTTTGCTGCAGAAGTGGATCGATAATGTTGCGATTTAACAATGATTCCAATATGAAAATTGGATCTATGAGGCCGTTTTGCGTTAACCCATATGAAACTCATACATAGAGTCCCTTTCTGTAGTCAACCTCATTTACATGGTTCCAAACGATTATATCTGCAATGTGCAGCTTCTAAGGTATCGAAAAAAATGCCTGCATTATTATATCGTTGTTTTCGTCTTCCAAAGAGAATTGAATTCAGTCTGATAATAAATTTTCTATTTAGCGTAAGTATTTATTTGCTATTGACAAAATATTTATCTATTAATTATATAAAAATATTGATCTCCAAATTCTTTAAAACACTGTTTATCTATACATATCTAACAGATTTTTTCTTTTTCGTTTCAGGTAAGGACAGATTTAGCATTTTTATTCTATGGCGTCATTACGTGTGTGTGACAAGTTTGTAAGTACTTATCAATGTATCGATAAATGTTTTCTTAAATGTGCTTCCACATAACTTCGGTACAAATCGTGATATTTTGAGCGTGATATTCTAGATTATTTTCTTTGAGGTATTACTTTTATTTATCGTAATTTCTGAAATTCCACTCAACTTCTTTAAATTATATTCACCCATTTTATAGTTTCATATGAATCGCTTTTCGAAAGAGGACTTAAATTATCAATGGCTAAACAAATCTCAAATACCATGTGTTGGTTCCAAGTGAGTTTCAGACCAACAGTAATTTTTCTATATGAAATTTGAAGAGTTCCTAATTTATGGCTATGTGGCAGCCAGCACCTAAGTGACTGGCGCATTTTTCTTACGGCAGAAAATATTCCGATTTGTTGAAGGGCGAGAACAAACCTATTGCTTTCTGGATCAATATTGAGCTTACATAACAGCCGTGTTTAAATCGGCTGAATACGTTAAAAATTTCAAGCTGTCCGAAAGAAAACTCTTTGAGTTCTCAAATCAATTGGCTGTAAGTTTCATTGCAAAGGGTAATTCATTTCGGGGTTCTCTACTTTTTAAAGAAAAACGCAGAAATTTCAAATTAAATGTCCCATATTTATTATCATTCGAAAGAATAATCTTTGCCATTTATTTTTTTAAGATTACCTCTTTCAAATGTTGACTGCGAATACGTTTCAGATGATTTATCCGTTGAGTCCACTTTTCAATGATTCGTTCGAGCATTTCGACTGGTAACCGGCCGCATGACACACGTGATGTTTTGCTCCAAGGCCAGAGGCGATGCGAGATTGTCCGCATAGACTTAAGACTTTCCATATAGTTACAGGAAAAAGTCTAACGATAAGATATCACATGATCTTGATCCAATCGACTGGCCCTAAACATGAAGTTATCTACTCACCGAAGTGTTCTCTCAATATACCCACTAATTGATGCGATGTGTGGGAAATGTCGCCTTAATAAAACCAAATGACGCCGAAATCACGAGCTTTAAGTTCAGGCATCAAATAGTCATTTCATGTTAATTATCATGGCGCGATAACGGTCGCCATTGAAGGTTGCATTCTCACCAGAATCACTTTTAATGAAATTTGGACAGATGATTCCACGACCCCACAAATCACACCAAACCGTTGTTTTTTTTTCTGATGAAATGGGAGATCTTGAAATCCTTCAAGTTATTCCTCATCCTAAATGCAGCAATTTTGCTTGGTTTCATACCATTGAGCCGCCTTATCGCTGAACAAAATTTGGCTCAAAAACATTGGATATTCATCGAACTTTTCAAGAGCCTATAGAGCGAAGCGATATCGCTTGGGCATATAATTTACAGAACGTAAATTTTCATAATAAAGTTTAACGATTGGTTGTGCAGGCGTAAGTCTTTCCATGATGAATTGCCAAACGATACTGAGAAAAAAAGGCTATTGAAAAAAGTACCTCTACTTGGGGCACCCATTATAGGTTATATTAAACTGACCTGAAAAATATATTCGGAAATTGTAGCCTTGAGTTCTACATTAATCCATACCGAATTTCAAGATATCATCTTGTCGAACAAAAAAGATTTTCACACAAGGACTCCGGATGATCGAACAGTTTCTATGGCTGTTATATCCTTGAGTAGCATGATTTAGCCTTCCCAAGCTTGAGCTGATTCTTGAAGAGAGAAACATTTATAGGGTCTCCCACGATTCATTCTGTGTATTGAAAAATTCTTGGCAAACTTAATACATACTGTTCAGGGTATAATAAAAAGACAATTCTGAATCGAAGTTATTATACTTTAAAACAACGTGTAACGTTATATTAGCAAGGTTCATCTTAAATAAAAAATGTTAAAAGAACTAAGACTTAATTCTTAAGTGAAGCAACTTTGAATCTGTCGGTATAATTTTATTTTAGTGTCTCTCTCTCTTCCTCTCTCGGTTATTTTAAATCAATATATAGTATGTGTGCTTATAGGTCGTTTTATATACATTATTTGATTCCACATCAAAGCGCTCACTTTCGTAATGCAATTATAAACGTATTCCATTTCCAAAAAACACAAAAGTAATTATTCGATTCGATACGGTTTGGCGAAGTAATTGCATTAAAGACACACATCTTTTGTTGACAATTTCTATTTTACACTCATCCAGCGCAGAATAGCAGCCACACACGCAGCATTAGTGTGGCCTTGCGCAGTCACAAGCAATTATGCCAGTCAAACTGCGCCGCCTACCGCCTACCGCCCTTTGCCCACTAGCCATCCACCACCAGGCAACAATGAAACTGTTTTCCTTTTGCTTTTATTTGCATAAATTAAATTTCGGTGCGGCAACAAGTTTTTGTGTGGGCGCGACTTTTTCACAGCATTATAACCGCAAATGTATGCATGTGAGTGTGCGACACACATATACATATGCACACAGAAGTATAGAGAAATTTTGCGTTCATTCATTGAAAAGTTTTCATTATGCGGAGGTCTACAGAGAAATTGAGTATTCGAAATTTTTACTCTTTGCTTACTATTTGTTGGCGTTGTTGTTGGCTTTTATAACTTTCTGCTTTTATGTCGTGCGCTTTTTCCACACATTTATTGCATTTTGCATTTGCTTTATCGATAAAATATGTATATTATGCGCATATGCGTGCATTTATTGCAGCATTTTGCATTTGTGTGCGTGGGAAGTAAATATGTGTGTGTGTTTTTTATAGTTCGCATATTCGGCGACAAATTATTGCGCAATTGAATTTGGCATATTTGCTCAAAAGTTGTACGAAATCAAACTAGTGTTTGAAAACGATGCAATTGTTGCCACCTCGTAGCGAATTTGACACATGCTTGTATATACACATATGTACATACGAGTGTATTTATTGTTGCTGTTTGTCACCAAAATGTGTTTGAAATCGCCATAGTTTGCAGATCCATTTATAATTCAGTTAGTTAAATAAATTAGTGATTTTGAAATTTTTTGCAACGAAATTATGTGACGAAACAAAATAACGTCACGATGCAAGATCGGCACCATATGGATAGCTAAATAATTTTTTATATATTGTTTTTTAATATTCCGTTGTAAAACTAGATGTTTATAATTAAAGTAAAGCACTAGGGTTGCCACGTGTTTGAATGTTTTCTGTGCTTATAATTTGTAGGATATCAAAAAAACAAAAACATATTAATGTAATCAAAATAAAGATATTTAAGAAAAAACAAAAAAAAAGTAAAATAGTTGCCACCTGCTCGATATTTTAAATTTAAATTACAAATGTCTAAAGTTGACTTTAGAAACTTGTAAAAATCTCCGAAGAGTTGCCATCTGTTTGAAGTTTTAAAGTGGAAATAATTGTGAAGATAGTGGCTTATTACCACATTTTTATTAAACAGTAAAATGGAAGAGAGATGAAAATTTTTCAAAGGCGTTACCACCTATTTAAAAAATAAATTAGAATAAATCAGTAAAACAAAAGAATAATTTCAATACATACTGAAAAATGTAAATTCAAGCAACAAGAAAACAAATTGTGAGAGTTGCCACCTATTTTTTCTTAAGTCGAAATAATTAATGAGATAATGTTATAATTGATGCTAAGAATAAATTATCAAAGTAAAAATTTTTAAAATAATTTAAATTTTTACTTTTAGTTACCATCTAATTAAAGGCAATTTATCATAAAATTGTTAATAGAAATGAATAGTTTCAAAATATTTGAAGAATTCATCAAATACGATAAAGAAAATTTTTGCAGAGTAGTATTGCCACCTTTTAAAATTTGTACTTTTCGGAACTATTTTACATAAATTTGTTATTTCAAAATGGATACTCTCTAAAGAGTTTATGAGACTTTTCAAGATTTTTGGTCCTACTGAGATCTCCAATGACAATATTGGGTCCTGGGCCAAAAGGCAAGTGAGGCAAAACTTCCTAGCCAGTGTTTTATAACTTGGTTTCTACCGGTCTTGCAATAGGAGGTCGACATCTTGGCATAAAGGATATTTATTGTAACACGTCTATTCGCAAAATACGGTCGTTTTTTGGTAATCGCTCGCTTTAGTTTGATGAGTTGTTGTCAATAGCGCTTCTCAATAATGGTTTTACCCGGTTGTAGAAGCTCATAAAACAGCAGACTCATTTGATCTCAATATGTACAGAGCATTGCTCTAGAAGTTTAGGTTATAGCGATGGATTTCTTTTTATTTACCAGTTAAAATCCGTTTTCAGCATTTCGGACAAGAAAAGTAATCTTTCACTATCTCTTGGCTTCAATATATGTATATGGAAACCGATTTCCTTACTTTTGAATGTCTGTGACTGCTTCAGTGACTTTTAAAGATTCTGGGACGAATTCTTCATCGAATAATGCTTGCATTTTCAAAATTTTTTGACCGCTGAAGACGTTCTTTAACTTCCGAGCCAAAATCATCATTATTAAATGGACCAAAAATAACTGTTCAGAGTATTGAAACAATGCACATCTCTTGGCAAACCGTCGCAGGGTCTACTGAGTAAATAAGCCACACGTTTTAATAATAAATATAGTCAACCCATAAATGACTTTCGGTAAAACTTGTTTAATCAATACTTTATTCCAATCTTATGAGCAATATCCGGAAATATTTAGGTTTTCTTCTTATATAACGGTGTTTTTAGTGCTACTTAAAACTCGCAGAATTTCCGCATAAAGAAACTAAGCATATATAGTATAATTACTTACTTACTTACTATAGCTGCAACTTACAATGGCTTCAGTACAAAAACTTTATTAATGTCATGGTAACGCCCTCTTTTATGAAGAGATTCCCGATTCACACCACACTTTTAACTGAATTTGATGGTTAAAATATAAAAAGTCAAAGGGCTACTTCAGATACGTACCTTAAATATTGTTCCTCCTTCCAAATTTAGACCAAATCGGTTCTTTATTGTATAGGTACTATATTCAAAGACTTCATGGTCTTATATTCTGCTGATAATTTCGAGTGCACTCCACTTTTAGCACCCTTTATATGCTTGAACAAATATAAGCATGTTTGTATCCATGAGCCTTTACATTTGCCTGCGTGTGTCTCGCTCGCGGGCTCACCTATGGCATTAAAGTTTTAATGCATAATCACATTCGCCCTCAGACGATACGTGCGACACAATGCAGCACTGCAACAACAAAAACACACATACAATTGTTAACCTACATATTTATGTCTGTGTGTATGTGTGTGGATATTAAACATATATGGGTGATAATGAAATGTGAGCGCGGCGCTCTAATGCTTTTAGCATTAAAATTGCAACAACAAAAACACAAACACCACGGTCGTAATAATAAAACGAGCGACGAAATGTGTGAAATTGTGGCAGCCGCAGCAACGCTGTTAATATTTATGCCAGAAATATAGATGAATGTGTGAATGGTTGTATGTATTAGTGGACTTTTGTTTGTGTATGTGTGAATACATGGATATATGCATGGACTTTTGTATGAATTCTTATTAGAATATGTGTACGAGTACTTCTTCTTGTCTGTGTGCAGTTGACATTAGTTTTAGAGCTGCGAGCGTCAACAACGAGCGAATCGAAAGGTAAAACATGTCAAGGAAACAATGTAAATGTCAAATAATGTGAAAAACAACAACAACAGCTCAGTTGTGTAGCTTTGTTGTGCCATATATATTAGGGTGGGCAACAAAAAATTTTTATACCAAAAAACGTCAACTTCTATAGAATATCCTTCGCAAATAAGGAATTTTCCTTACAAGAACGTGAATTCGATAATTTAGTTTTGAATGGCAGCTATTTGATGTAGAGTTCCGAACTGAAAAATTTCTTCGGATACATATTCTAGCGTTGCTTTGGAAAATAGTCTATGTCAAATTTCGTGAATAATCTTGTCAACTTAAAAAAGTTGTTCATACAAGGACTTTGGTTTGATCGTAAAGTTTGTATGCCCAATATCAAAAACTGAGGGTCTCCTTTGCAATTATACAGACAGACAATACTAAATCGACTCATTGACCTTTTATGTCAATACTTTGTGTCCGGTGTTTCCGTATGGGTGTCTCAAACTTCGTGAGAAACTTAATATATAAAAAAAATTATAAATTATATACCACCATAATATATGAGCTTGTAAGTCCCTGTACATATTTACTCCTCTAAGTAAATCACCGTGTGGTTTTCGCTGTTGAGGTTACCATAGCGTTTCATCCTTTGTCAATTTACAGTTGCAACACTCTGACATTTATTGTTGTCGCGTTAGAGCTTTGTTGTTTTTGCCACTGCTCTTGATTACGATTACTGGGAAATATCTCTGCATAGTTGCTTAGCCACAGTTTGCTTGTGGCTGAAAAACAGCTGGCCACCTTGACGATTTGCCAGTGTACTTGTGTGTGTGCACCTTGCCCGCAACGGCATTATGCTTCACTTCGCTGTCAACATCCTACACACAGAGCCATGCACATGAGCCAGCAAACACCTGCGCCCACACACACACAAATGTCCTTCAATTTATTATGATGCTATAGATAGGTAGATATGTATGTAAGTATCTAAGGAAATATGTAGGTATGTTTCTTTGTGCTTAGCAAGCATGTGTGCGCTTAGTATTTCTGCAGCCTTGCTGGCTTGCAAATTCATCCGTTACCTTGGCTACATTATTGCACTCAATAAAATGCTCAGCTTTCCAAATCCAACTCGACTCTGCGTGGAGTCGTTAGCGCCAATGAATGGTTCGCGTAATGTAAGTTCCACGAATAAGAACTAAAAGAAGAAAAAGCAAAGCAACAACAATGTAGTGTGGTTGAGTTTGACAAATATGCTGATTTAATTTTTCTGATAATTTCAACGACTTCATAGACCATACTCGCTAAAGGGTTACATCCACTTGTGAATTTAAAAAATTCGATTTTTTTTGGAAATATATCGAATATATAATAAATTGAAATATTTTTTTTTTATTTTTTGAAACAAGTGGCAATTCAATAAAAAAATAGTTCATATCGAATAAAAAAGCTCATATTAAAATTAAATTATTTTCGGAATAATCCGAAAATACATATATTACCCAAACCAAAATATATTTAAATAACTTTTACTTTTATAAACATGTGGCAACTTTCCAAAAATATATTACGGCTATACATATTATACAATTTCCCGATTTTGGGTTTTTGTTTGATGGCAACTATAATTCTCCTTTTTTACAGTTTCATAATTTATAATTTTTCCCTTATTTTTATTTTTAACAGGTGGCAACCCTGTAAACAAATATCTTAGATCCAAATTAAATTATCCGAAAATATATTACGGCGCCTAAAAATATTGTAAAACTTCCCAACTTTACTTTTCTGACATGTTGCAACTCAAACTCAAATTATATTTCAATAAAATTTTGATTGTAAAATTTCCTTAAAAAAAGATATAAATCTTGTGTCACGTGGCAACGATATTGCTAAATATAACGTATTAACTGTAATTCTTTCAACGAGTGGCAACTCAATTTCAATCTAATAATGTCACCTTCTGTTGTTTTCATCACATTCAATGTCACTAACCAGCTCTTTGCTAATGTTACTCATACGCCCTGTACGATCAGCACTTATCAAAGAGCTCAACGATAGAAATACTGATGAAAATCGTACAGTTTTCGTGTGCACACCCACAATAAACACAATTGTAAACGGTACATTGCAGTGCATGTTGGTAGTTTTTATTGTTGTTGGTTGCTGCATCCGTAGTGAAAACATAGCAGTAAACAATTTACACAAATCGACATTGCTAATAGAAAAATATCCTTTTGAAAAAACAGCTGTCAATATTGTGTTTGATGTTTCAAGGAATTTCATGCCACAGAAAAGAAAACAAATAAGCAGGCGACTGAGCCAAAGTGGGTGCGTGTTTACATGTATGTATGTGCGAGTGTGTGTGTGTGTAGAGGCCAGTATTTTAGGCAATAAAAATAAACAAAGACGAATGGTCAAATCGATTCGCTCAACTGAAATCGTAGCAACTAAGCAAACTAATGTTCGTGGTGGTGAATGCAACTGCTGGTCGGTGAGTGGTCGTGTTTTGTTGTTCTTGCTTTTTTATTTCTTTTTGATTTTGGTATTTGAAGGAATCCATTTAGACGGAAATCAATTGAAATGCTACATGCACCTTTGTGAGCAAACAAACGAAGAATGACAGCAGAATAATGGTAATCGTTGTACTGTACAAAGAATACAAATAAGGGTACTAAAGAAGCAAACCGGTTTCGTGTGTAGAAATTTAATTGCTTTCAGAGTGATTGCTGATATTTCGTCTATTGGTTAGTTATTTGTTCAAGCTATTTACTTTTTACTTTGGTTGTTTGTTCTTCCATTTTGTATTATGTGTATATGATATATACTGGTATATGTATATTATTATAACAAAATTACGCTTCCACGAGAAGTTCAGAAAGCTCAAAACTGTATCGTAAGTTGGTAAAGGAGAGAAGACGGATCCATAACTCAGAGGGGTTTCAAGTCATACTCATGTAATGAAACAAACACAAAAAGTCGATTTTTGGACTGAATTAATGAACTCTCTGCTATGATGACCGTGACCGTCTACGACAGATGCACGATTGTTGCCATTATGATGATCCAAGCCCAAAAAAACTCTGGAAACCTTCATCTACAAAAAAACTCACACTTCGTTTCAGCAAATAGACCCTTTCCATGTTTAACAGTTAATAAAGTGGCTTATTCTATCGAAGTACTTTGACCGTGATCGACCATATTATACTCTTTAGTATCTACTATATTCCGTATACACTCTTTCAACATTAAGATACTATATCTAGAATCCAACTGCATCTTTCAAACTTGCTTTTGCATATAACATAATTTGAGTTAGTCTGTTATATGAGTCATGCATAGACCAGTTTTGGTCCTTAGCGATATCAAATGGAGTGCCATTACGTAGTCAAGGGGCTGAGATGCTTTTTGGCTGGCAGCACTTGATACGAGTTTCAACAGATTCTGTGGCTTTACTATAACAGTGCCTCATATCGCGTAGCCCCAAATGATAACTGCATAAGATATGTTTCATTGCTACCCTGATTTTTGCTATTGTGATTTGCTGCAGTCTTCTTAAGCTCTCAAGCTATAGACTGTGACCATTGAGTATTTCAAACATGTTCTTACAGTCTTTCTATCGAGTGTCTCTGATCTATCATGTGTTAAACAATCTTTTTAGTTTTGCATAGTGGTAGATAGTTTCATCATGTTATGCTACTGTCGAGATCGTTGTCTAGAAAGTATGTCGGTTTACCAATAGCGGTCACGTTGTAGTATGACAGCCGGGATCTCTGCCTTGAGAAAAAGTTAAGCTATAATAAAGATCTTTTTCGTAACTATAAAATCAACAGACTTGTGACAGATATTTACTTCCTTATGTTAACTTGAGGCAAAGATTTTTACCAGGCTTACCATTTGTATGAAAAATCAAATAATACTTTGTATATAAAATAATGCAATGTAAATTATACACAGTTTGAGTTGACGGTTATTTGTTAGTTGGCCATAAATTTCTAGAGTATTTACAATTTTAGTTACCAGGGTTGCCAATTTTATGAAAAATAAACATATATTTTGAATATAAAATTCTAAAAAATACATTATTACAGATTATTTGAGGTTTGGCTACACATTCACGGAGTAGTTACATTTTATGCTACCAGAGTTGCCATCTATACGAAAGGTCTAAATACTTTGAAAATAAAATTCTGAAATTTAAATTATACATACTTTGTGTTGAAGGTTATCTGAGCGTTGGCTCTAAATTTGCGAAATAGTTATAACTTTAATTGCCAGGGTTGCCATCTATGTGAAAAATCAAAATACTTTGAATATAAAATTTTAAGAAATAATTTCTGCATAATTTTAGTTAAAAGGTGGCTATAAATTTGAGTATAATATAACATTTTAGTTATCAAAGTTGCCAGATATACTTAAATTTTGCGTATGAGATTCTGAAGCATGAGTTATAAAGAGTTTAAAGCACAGTCGTTTTAAAGGTCGACTAAAGTATTGTTTAACATTTCAGTTATCATGGTTGCCATCCATAAAAGAAAACAATTGTTTTTTTAGTTCAATGTCAAGTTTTATAATTTTCTTGGTTAATTAATCTCATTTCTATATTTTTTATTTATTTTACAGAGTTGCCACATTTTACTTAAAAAAAATAAAATTTTTAATAATATATACATATATACCTTCGATGTAAATCATACTTTACTCAAACGATTTCAACATTTTTTAGACATGAATCCATCCGTTTCACAAAATTTATTTAACACTTACTTACTTATATTGACTGTAACTACTAAATAAGTAACTGCTTTAATTAGGAAATCCCATACAGAACGATATATCAATGGAAAACTAAATTGGAATAAAATCCACTGCCAATTCCATCAGCATTTATATGCTACACACATGTGAATATAATTGTATTAAATATTAGTATGTATGTATATAAGCACATGTGACTCCCTTGACAGCTTCAACGCCAACAGCAATACATCGTTGATGTCAGTTAATTTGAATGTTATTTGTACGAGTGTACTTCACTTCACTCCACTTGTTCAAATCTTCGCTTGAGCTCACTAACTAAGAGGGTCGACAGCAGTGGGGGCATGTAGTTGGCTAAAGCTTTTGGGCAGAAACACAAGAGTAAAATGGAATAGAAAAACTTGTGAAAAGAGTAACAAAATGCAAAAAAAGAAAAAAATCGAATTGAGAATAGTTAGAAAGCCATGTGGAGAGTTGAGACATTTGCAGCATATACATACATACATACATAAGTATAATGTATACCCTGAAGGAGTGATCGGAACTTTGAATAACTGAAAATTAAATTTGAATTGCTTGTGATTGACCGTAACCAAGGGAGAAGTATTGTGTTGTACTAGAAAATAGTTACATTTCTATACAAATTAATTCCAAACCATCCCAAGTTGGCGAAGAACGCAATTAAAGAAATACAAAAAGAAACATAAAATCAATGTTGCTCTGTGTTAGCAACTTTCGTACGAAATCTTTGTAACCGATTTAGAGAGAAATTCATTTTCCGCTTGATTTTGTGAGCAGTAAGACTTTTGCACTTACCAGGAAATAAAAAAAAATAAAAATAACTTTAAATAATACGAAGTTGGACCAGATGTTGGTGTTGCTAGCGAAATAGTTGTGGCTACTGTTACTTTTTATTGAACAAATTACTTCTATTAAGCGGTATACCTTTATTTTTCCCAAAACAAGTTCTGGCCCATATTAATAACAGCTAAACGTTACCACTTTAGCCCACTTTTAGGCTAACCGCACTTTAGTCGTTTATTTTCATGCATCAAAGTACAAGTATCGTTGTAATTCTCAAACGGTTCATGAAAAAATATGCTGGTCCATACCAATAACCGCTACATTTTACCACTTCAGCATATTTTTAGGTTTTAGGTTAGTTTGAAGAAGGTATTCATTTTCATTCATAAAAGTACAAATGTTTTGTAATTCCCAAACGGTTTAAAAAAAATATCTTGTACTAAACGGTTTTACTTGTTATGAGTTTAGCTTCACATACTTCAATAACACATTTTTAAGTTTACATCGTCTTTTCTGTCGACTACGTAATTTAAAAAAAAATTATGTGGAAAAATTCGACTTGATACAATGTCACTCTGCAACATCTCGGATTAACAATGCTTCCTTTATAACAGTATAGAACAGAACGAAACTAAAGTTGACAGAAGCTCTCGGCTTAGTAAGAGAATAGCACATTCAGTTCATAACATTGGGTACCTCTAGAAGCCAGACTACTGCTGAGCGGTATCCAGTGAATAGTCCTTAGGCTAACTAATATTCCAGTATACTCACATCTCTGTTAGCTCTGAAAATACTACGGTTGAGTACACACAAGACAAGGGCGTAGAGATAGATTTCATTTATGTAAATATAGTGTCAGGAAGTGAAGTTTATTACGAGATAAGCAATTTGCAGGAACTTGACAGTTTATCCTCTGCTCAATTGCAGTAGTCCTAGAGTTACATAAGACCCTGGTTAGTAACCATTTCCTCGTTATAGAAAAGTCAAAGTAATATATACCAAAGGTTGGTAGGCAATAGTTATTCCACTAAAACTGTACTAAGCCCAGTTGTAGTAAATCTTGATAAAGAAGGTACAAGTATATACTCTAGTAGCCTTCCTAGACGGTGCTTTCAAAAACATTCAGCTTAAGGCCATACTGAACGCGCTTAAAACTTGGACATCTTTGAACCTCAGACTGAACTCATGCTAGTGGGGTGGTCGATAATATCAACACGCGTGATATTTCGACTACTCTGGCTCTTGAATAAAATGTTGTTTAATCTACTCCCAGTGAACAATAATAGCTGTGTCTTTCTAGTAGCAGTTTTGCCACCATTATCAATTGGTACCAGGCAAACAATATTAGATAAAGCTAGATATTTGGGATTAATTTAAGACAAGAAGGCTTCATGGAAACCAAACTGTAACGCTAGGATATAGAAATCACCTACAGCATTGTACAGCTGCAAATGGAAGCTAACGCTTTGGGTAACATATTGGCTCTACGCAGCAGTAAAATACTTATTAAGTGCAGTATATAACTGGCAGACATGCCGGTAGACTGGGAACAGTACACAAAATGCTTTCAAGAAGTAAACACTGAGGAATCTGAAAAAGATCTACTATGCTAATTCAAAGCTTTGTAGCTTAAATTGAAAAGTCCCAGGCCTAAGTATAGTAATGTGTTCCTTTTATTCAACATAGCTTTCCTCACGGGTGATTCACTGCCTATAGCGACCATTCAACTGTTCGATACGAGTTTTGTAACACGAGTTGGATGCCAGATCTGAAGAATACGGTGGGTACGAAAGAAATTCGAAGCCCAATTCACGGATTCTGGACATCGTTTTTCCTAGCTTGTGAGACAGCACTTTCTTTTTCTTCAACTACGATCACTTTTTCGGCGATAAGCTTGCCAGCCACGCTTTTGAGCGGGTCCACTCGGATGACTGTCGATTGGACTTCGGAGTGAAAGAATGGAACTCTGTTTCGTCTATTGCTAATCAATGCTTAAAATCATCACATCGTCGTTGCTTTTGTCAAAAGTGACTTTGCCACTTTGCTCGGATCTTTCTCGTACTCATATATTCGTGAATGATATGATACACGTTTAGTGGTTACATATCTCTAGGTTAGCTGCTATCTCAAACAACACCAATTTATGGTCATCGAAAATTATTTCCTGAACCTTTTTGATATTTTTGTCGTTAACAGCCTCTTTCGGGCGTCCGCTTCATTCGTCGTTTTCGGTGCTCGGCTCGCCTCGTTTAAACATTGCAAACCACTTTTCAACGGTTAGTTTCTCTGTAGAGTATTTTTCCCGCAAAAAATAAAGCCTTATCAATGCACGATATTTATTTTTATTAGCTTTTTTCGCAATAAGAAAAGCTGTTTCACTCACAGCTGTCAAATCTAAACATGAGTCGAGGACCATTCACTTGGTCTGTTGTGTAAAAGAATCGTAACTCTCGGCCGAGGAGCTCTTGACGACGTTTTGGAGGTTGCACAGATAAAAGATTTTGCGTCTTCAGACATTTACTCTATCTCCCTACTTATTTATTTATAAATAGTTCCACTTTATTGATGCCATTTCTTCCGAAATATTTTAAACCTAAATCTCCTATTTGAATAAATATATTGTGTTAGCGTTACCATACTTGAAGACATTAATTCATTCCAGACTCATATTATTTTATGAATTGATTTTATTTTTGGAAGAACTGCGGCAACTTTTAGACATAAAATCAACTTGAGTCATAAACCTGAGTTGAAGTTACCTTCAATTTAATCACACACGCATACGCACCCAGACAAATGCATTACAAACTTAAGACAAGCTGCGCATTAGCCCAAGAAAGAGCTGTTGCTGCGGTCTCCAAATTGCTTTGTTGCAATTCATGCACAAATACCAACACATTAAAAAGCAAATATGCGTACTCTAAGCACCAATGTGTCTGTGTGTGTGCAAATAGGTGGGTGTGTGTGTGCATACACTTGGCAACGATGCACAAAGCTTTCTCGTTTGTTTGCTCGCTATTTGTACCACACACTGCAGTTGTTGTTGTTGTGGTTGCTGGAGCAAAAGTTTACTTTCGCAAACTTAATGGTGGTCTTCGCAGTGCACCAACGTGTGCCGTTACACGCATACACCCACACATATATACATAGAGGTGGTTTCTTCTTATTTTCTCGCCTCCTTGTTGCAATTGTGTTGTATTGCTCAATGTTTACATTACTTTGTCATGCATGTGGCAAAGTGTTCGCAAGTGCAGGCAAGTGTGTGTTGTACTAGCTGCGAACTCCCACAATATGTTGTAAGCAAACAAACACACTCACATACATTCACACACACACTTACGCCAGCAACCAAATAAATAAACAAAAAGCGCATTTACACTTGAACAAGTAAACGGGATACTTCTTGAGCAAATAACGGTAACCCTGTGGGAAATGTCAAGTGGTAAACATTCGGCTTACAAGCTATAGCGTTGTATTAGGACCATAGAACATGCGGCAGTAGTTTTTTGTGCTTTAAATCATAGAACTGGATTTTTTTTTTAATTTTTGATTTGGTACTTAAATCTCGAAAATTTTCGGTATATGAAAATTCTGTATGGGTCAGCATACCTACATATATCGTTGATCAATGTGAAAATATTTAAGTAATAATATACTAATATCGACTCGGACAACTATCCTGTTGTAGCGAAGATGCGCGCCCGCCTCTGTACAGCAAAGCATGCCCGTCAACAAACACAGGGAAGGTACGACGTCGAGAAGCTACTTTACCATTGACAGCGAAACGGTTTTCTGCTCGACTTGTGCTCGTACTCCTTATGAGCACTCATCAAAAACTCTATATAAGAGCGTTGTGAAATGGCATTTCAAGCTCTTTACCACCATTGGTTTTCGTAAAGGTTGAGAGATTAGCTGGTGCGATGAGGACTGTCGTATCGCAGTAGAGGTAAAGCAAACAGCCTATATACATCGCATTGTTGCAAGAGACCAGAACATGAGCGTTGTGGGATAGGTACCGAGAGTTGAAAAGGGAAACGAGACGTCGGACAAAAAAAAGAGGCCGAAATGCGTGAGTATGAAGAGTGTGAGGAGCTGGCCGACAGGGGTAATGGTCGAAAATTCCACGAGAACATGCGGCGACTAACAAAGTGTTGCATACTGAAGTTTTGGCGTGATACTTCTCCAGCCTGCTGAACGGCAGTGAAAAATGTAACATCTGGAGATGGCGAACAGATGTTCCATTGGCCGACTATGATTAGGTTCGAATAGCAATTACCCTCTGAAGAACAACAAAACGATTAATGACAAAACATTCTCAGTGATTTATGCTAAAAAATGGTGTCGAAGTCGGTCGGTCAATGGAAATGTCAGATACCGACCTGGAACACGTAAGTGTGAGACCACAATATGCGCCAGTTACTATGGGATAAGCTCCTCCACAACATCGCATATGAGGTTCTATCGGGATCAGTCGCTTTAGAATTGTTCGAGAAAGGTTTGCGGAAGTTTTATGGTCCTTTGCGCATTGTCAACGGCGAGCGTCATCAAAAACTCTATATAAGAGCGTTCGGCTATAGTGGCATATTCAAGCTCTAGAGGCACCATTGCGTTGGTTAGGCTATGTTTGGGAAAGTTTGAGAACCCCTTATGGTGCGAATTGAAAAGCTTGTAAACTTTAGAGATTGAGCTCATTTACATTTAACGTCCTATATAAAAATTTGGGAACCTTGTTACAAATCTTTGACGAACTTTACTCCAAAATTAGTTTAATTTAGTAAGTTTAAGCTCAACTGTCTTATGATCAATTAGGGTATTTACTATCGTATATCGCTTGCAAAGAAAAGTTTTTGAACGCTATAGACATCTCCACCGCCCTCTATTTTCAAAACAAAAAAAAATTAAAAAAGTTTGTGAATCTCTTGTGTCTACCTGTTTTTGATGAATTTTGAAAATTTTCCCTCAAATTTATCCTATAACTAAATCTATACCATCCTATAACCATACCGACTACTCCACATATAGCAATCACTATGCTTGACACAAAAATTGTCCAGCTTCCAGCTATAAAGCATTTGAGATCCTGTGAATTTCTTTAATTGTTCCCTGCAGCCGACAAATTCAGGCATTTGAGGGACAATTAAACTCATATTCATTATTCGTTGCTTAAATTAAAAAAAAAATGAACAATAGGGTTGCCACTTCTTGAATATTATTTTGAAAATCAAAAAATTTTGACTAATATACAGTCTGTCAAGTAAGAGCGTGGTCGACTTTACCGACAGTTAATGAAGGATTTCGCTTTAATTCCTTAGCGAGCCAATAGAGAAAGCTTTGTCCTTGATGCATTGTCAACAAAGGTTCAGTTGTCGTTGATCTTTTGAAAGAGAATCACGTTAAACGCCGTGAGTGCTAAGTACGCGTCGCGCTACGAAGCTGTGTTCCTATGCATCCACCCAAAAGGTCCCCAAAATATCGCAATCATCGGTTGCTAAATATATGAGAAAGTCGAAGGCAGTTGTACAGAAGTGAATACAGCGATATATAGTGGCTAAAAATGTCGATGATTTACCAAAACCTTAGAAGACTTCTCGATAGGAAAAGTGAACAAAAAAAATGGAAAAAATAGTGAATCTGTTTCCGCGGAATACTGCTTTAACACTGCGGCAAGGACAAGTAACATTAAAGACAAAAGGTTTAGATATATCCTACGAAACTATCCGAACCCTTCTTCATACTCATGATCTGAAATGGCGCAACACAATGAAGAAGCCTCTGTTGACTGAAAAACTTGTGACAAAGCGACTCGCTTGGGCGCATGAGAATATTGATAGAGATTTTGAAAATGTCATTTTTACTGATGAATGTTCTATATGGGCACGTTCTGTCCTCACGCGAGCCTGGTCAACTTCCACCAATAGGCTTGTTCAGCGGACCATAAAACATGGAATAAAGGTGCATCTTTGGGGCTGCTTCTCAAAGCAGGGATTCGGCACTTTGTACCTCTTTACTGACAACCTAAATGCCGAGAAAATGATAAAAATCTACAAAAAGGCTTTACTGCTATCTGCCAAACGATGGTTCATCAGAAAAAATGAAGATTGGATTGTGCAGGAGGACAACGATCCTAAACACCGCAGCAAGCTCTGTACTCAGTGGAAAACTCAATCTGGCATCGTTACATTGGATTGGCCGTCGCAGTCGCCCGATGCAAACCCTATTGAAAATGTGTGGGCATATATTAAACAGAAGCTTCGTGGAAGACGCACATACGCTTTGAAACAGTTGTCTTGCGAAATTCGTTGGATCTGGACATCCTTGCCATTAAAATACGCCGTCAAATTATTAGAAAGCATGCCTCGGAGATGGCAGGCAATTATCGACGTCGGTGGTGACTGGACATATTATTGACCAAATTGTCCCTAAGCTCATGTCCATGAATTACGTTATAAGCTGTTAACACTCTCAGTTCTGAATGAATGCTTAAAAACCTCTGAGAAATCAGTCTACTTGACCAAAGGCTTGCAGCTAAATCTAGAACACCCTTTAAAAAATATATTTCTGTACATAACTGTTTAACTACGAGCGTATAAAATTGTATATAAATAGACATAAATATAAACTATTGCAACAAAGTTTGCTACAGCTCATCGAGCACACCGATGCGACCACTGCACACTTTGGAGACTCTCTCTTGATAGACACACAAGCGCGTGCAGCACAAGCTCTCTAAAATATATGTGAGTGGGAGTGTGTACTTCCACCCAAGTATAGTTTAAAGTAATAATAAAACAACTGCGGGTGGCCGAGCGCTGAGTTGGCGTGTGGCCACACAGTGTGGTTGCCCAACTAAAGGGTATTTGATATACCATGCTGTAGTCGTTGTTGCCAGCATTTGTCACATGTACTGCGTTTACAAGTTGTTGCAAAAAAAGAGGAAACAGGTGTACTAACATGCCAAAGAAACCGATGCTTGCGGTGTAAATATATATACATAAGTATATATATGGTATTTATGCCTATGTATGGTTTGGTGCAACAACAGCAAAAATCTGCAACAAATGGCATCATGACAAATCAAATATGGACACATTGCTTGAATGACGATGGTAAAACTGCATGTAAACCGTTACACTGGTCGATGAAAAGACGAATGTTTAAAGAACAAGGTATACATTCAGGCGCTGGAGCGTGTGCGATTGCTAGATATGCTGGTGGCCGCACTCAAAGCAAATTCTCTAAGCGTAAACCGAATGAGTTGGTTGTAAACAATATTTGTACTTGTACCGTTATATGATTAAATGTATATATGTGAGTGCATGTGTATATGTGTTAGTTAGAGCACAGTTTGTAAACGAATGGAGTTGGATTGAAAAAACAGGTGCTATACCCGGATTTTAGAAGCAATAAAATGTTTATTTACAATTAGTTCATTTTAAAGAAAAAATAGTTGTCTAAAGTATAAAATAAACCACTTGACATAGAAATAAAACAAATTAATTTAAAGATATTTCAGGCTTGGCAATCGACAGCTCGAAATACAAACGAATCAGCGCTGTTGTATTGCAATTGTCATCAAAAAAATTTGAAAAAATTGCTGCCACAATGCAATGAACAGCAGTTAAAGCAACAGCGTAGTAGGAAGTGACAGCTGGCAGCATCAGCAGCTGAAAGCGCAGCGGAAGGAAAGCGCGTTGAAATATTGACATAAAAGCCGAATATATAAAATTCCATGTAAAATTTTCGCTTGGCTTTCTTCTTTAATTTCCATTGTAAAAAGGAAACTGAGCGTCGGCAAACAATTTCGCATTCGTTTGTAGTATTTTTAAAAACGGATTTCAGTTTGGAAGATATTGCTGAAAGGCGCCATAAAATCGTATGGCGTATATTTTCGGCTTCTATTTAAAAAGGAAGCGAAGCTGTAGGCGAGCAGTGTCAACGATTTGTCAGGGAAAAATGTGATATTGAAGGGTTAAGGAAATATAATTATTTGTGAAGACAAAATGAAAAATAGTAAAATAAATAAATTAAAATAAAATAAAATAAAATCAAAAAAAGTAAAATAAAATAAATTAAAATAAAATAAAATGAAATTAAATAAATTTTAAAAAAGTTAGAAGATTTTACCTGTAAAGAAGTCACAACATAGGGAAATTTCGCTTAGTATTGAACGGTCCGAAGAGATCTTTCTCGATCCTGACGAAGCTTTTAGTGTTGCCCAACGTTAGCTTATACAGCCGTCCCAGCACAGCGGGAATACCAAGCTCAGACAAAGCGGCCTAGAGGCAGTTTCCTTTTCATGTTGTCGAAGGCGGTTTCAGAAGCAACGAAGAGATGGTGTGTAACGATCTTCCTTTCACGGATTTTTTTCGAGATTTGGCTGATGGTGAAAATCTGGACTATAGTAAATTTTCCAGGTTTAAAGCCACACTGATAAGATCCAATCAGTTCGCTGACGGTGTGCTTCAGTAAATCACACACTACGCTCAATAAGACCTTATATGCGATATTAAGGAAGCTTATACCACGTTAATGGGAACAGATTGTGGTGTCCCTCTTTTTGTGAATTGGACAGAGGAAACGTAGGTCCATTGTCAGTTTTTTGCCACCATATTTGAATAGCTCGGCTGGTAATACATCGGCCCCGACCATTTTGTTGTTCTTCAATTACTATTCAACCTTGATCATAGTCGGGCAATTGAAAATTATTTCATCGTCATCGCGGGGAATCGGGTTTGCCATTTCCAGATGTTACATTTTTTACTGCCGCCCAGCAGGCTGAGAAGTGTTTCTTCCCATAACATATAGCTTACTCTGAATACCAGCCATCAGATCAGATTTGGTATTAAATAGTATGTTCCGGTCTTTCGTTAGTCGTCGCAAGATACTCTAGAATTTTCAAGCGTTGTCACCTGTCGATCAGACTCCCAAGTTCTCCGTACTCGTATTTCGACTCTTATTTTTTTGACTTCATATACGTCACACTTCCCTCTTCAGTTATTTCGGTATTTATAGTTATATTTTTCGAAATCGATTATCATCTATCACATTTAATGAGGGTTCGCCACGTAAGCTGAATTTTCCAATTGTTGTGCCAAAGATACCTTAGAGCATCTCCCTTGAGTTAAAATCACCAAGCACAATCGTTGCATCGTGGCAGGGCCATATGTCATAACCTCGCTCCAGCCGCTCACTCAAGGCATCTTTGGTCATATCGTCCTTCTTTTCCGTCGGGGCGTGGGCCCAAATCAGTGTTTTGTTGAAAAATTGTGCACTGATGCGGATTAAGCCTAGATGCTTATCCACCGGAGTGAATGCCAGGACTCGACGACTTAGTTCTTTTCTCACCTCAAATCCCACACCGAATTTGGCCTGCTTTATGTGGCTCCTGTCTGGTCCAGTCCATCGCATTTCGTGGATGGTGGTGACGACAGATTTTACTTTTGCTACGACACCAACCAGCTGGGCATCGGTACCTGCCCAATTTAGGGACTGGGCATTCCAGGTGCACGTCCATAAATCATAGTCTTTATTATGTTTGCTGTGATCGTCATCGAAAGTGGGTCTTTCATCCGAGGCTGTTGTTTCTTTTTCATTAGGGTGGTTTCTATGAGGCGGGTCCCAAACCCATCGCATAACCTCGCTAGGCGAGTAGAATAAAATTTTATAGACATTTGTATAACGAGCCGCTTGCTTCAATACCGTCGCCCCTCGCAGCCGCACTTCTGATGAACAAACGCTAAAATTAGACTTCAGCGATCCCTTTAATCGAATATGTCGCAGTGGCTCTGCTGAATACTTTATTTTTAATGGTTTCTGACACTTCCTTTTGAGTATTACAAACAATGAAGCAAAATTGATATATCCTGTAGAAGCTTTCACACAAGCTCTGAACCGATTAGCCCTGCATTTACATTTTTGACCTTGTTTTAATTTTTTTTTCACAACAATAAAGATTTGGAAAGCCTCTACAAGACACTCCCACCAAATCATAACAGCGTTCAGCTCGAAAAAGTCTTTCAAGAGTTGTTTCCAGAGTTCATATGAATATTTCCTCCGCAGAACGCTGAGCTCTTTGGGTTTGTAGTTTCTTCTTTTATCTTCCAAAAACTTTCATTTCTAACCAAGCTTTGCGTCAAAGAATGGTGGTGCTCGTAAAGTTCTCAACAAAGCGGCGAGTATCGCTAACAATTTTTCAAAACTCTGAAGACCTTAATATATGATCTGATATGGTTTTTTACTGAGATCTTCATTACTGATCATTCAAAAAATGGTTTACTTAGTTTAAATAAATGATTTTTGCCCATTGAGCGAGTTCACATTTTCTCCCCTTAGATATCGATTGTGATTTATATCACTTTATGTTTTAAAAAGACTTAAATATGTAACATGAAACTATGTACAAAAGAAAGAAATTTAACTTAAAAAAATATATATATGTAGTTATATAAAGTAATATAGCCACTTTTTCTGACCCCCGTCATCATTGGTTGATTGTCACTCAATTCGAGCACCTAGCACATAATATTATACAATATAAAAATGGCCTGCGAACACGCAATGCAAATGAATGAAAGTATGCCGTAAACAAAGTTTAATATCCTTGATTTTTTTTAATTTTTCGCTCATGCACACACGCCATAAAACTGTTTTTTTTTTTGGTGCTCTTCATGCATATGCGCAGCGGCGTTGCATGTGTAGCGGAAGAGAAAATATATGCGTGGATGTACACAGCTTTATTTTGCTTTGTACACATGTGAGCTTATATAAATATTTAAAGGTATTTTTTGCGTTACTCAACTCATTTATATGTGTGTGTGTGTGTGTGTATGTGTGGATATTCATATTTTTATGTGAGTTTATCGGCACGCCAGCTAGACTAGAGTTCAGTGACTTCGTTATTTTGAATTTTTTATTAACTTTTAGAAGAATTAAATTACGAACATACACAGCGGTATGTGCGTGGCTTACTAGGAGGCTTACGAACATTCACAAAGCTTACGATGGCATACAGATTCAAATACGTATATATGAGCTTTAACTTTTTACGTACTCACTTGGCTTTATGTCGTAAGCTGTTGTAAGAGTTTGATTTTTATATGGAAATTGAATTGATATGCAATGTAGGCCGATATAAATTGGGACCTCAGCGAATATGGGAACATAACAATATCCTTGACAGAACTTCTACAGGTGCAAATTTAAGGTGATATATAACATAAAGGCAATGATCAGCCATTTATTCCAAGATAATTCAGAGCTCTTAAGAAATAGCTTACAGTACACATTTTTCCTGTCTGGTAGAGATCTTAACTGGGGTATGTAGTTTTTGAAATTGTTAGTTTTCATAAGTCTTTTTCTCATTAAGAAGCTGTTCATTTATCAGAGCCGCCAGTATCGAATCACTATAGCACATAGCTTCGCTAACAAAGCTAAAAATTGTTGTTGTTAAGATAGCAAACGGTTTCTCATGAACAGGTTTGAACTTTCTCTCCCGCTCTGTTACTTTCGGTTTTATTTAAATTTCCTCTCTTTTTACACTTTCTTTCACACTGTTTATATTTACATGCCATAGAAATGTTCAAATCTTTTAAATAGAGCTTTCAATTTAAGCAGAACTTTCACTGTAACTACATTTTTTTAAACCAAAAATTGTTTCACTAAAGCTTTCATATAGAATTTTTGCCCTAACTGGAGCTTCCATTGTAGGAAAAGCTTTTTTGTACATATATTACCTTACACAGTTGAATTACATAAGTTCGATAATTACCTTATGGAGTCTACCCTGTAACTTGAACTTTTATTTTAGCTAGAGCTTTCAGTATAACGGGAGCTTTCACTGAAACTAAGCTTTTACTCTGAAAAAAGCTTTTATTTTACATTAAGTTTTGATTTTAACTTGAACTTTCATTTTAACTAAATATTTCTCTTAAACTATGTTACCTCACATATTTGAAACATTTAAGTCCGAATATTACCTTATTGTATTTTAGCCTGTAACTAGAACTTTTAATTTAACTAGAGCTTTTAGTATGATTTGATCTTTCACCCTAACTGGAGTTTGCTTTAAAACTAGGGTTTTAACTATAAGTGTAGATTTTACCCTGAATAAAGCTTTCATTTTATCTTGAGCTTTTTTTTTAACCTAAACTTTCATTTTAACTAACGATTTCATTTAAACTAGGGCCTTCACTACAACTAGAGCTTTCAATCTCACTAAAATTTTCACTCTCCTTGAAGCTTTTTTATTCACTAGACTTTTCACTATGTATAAGTAAAGCTTTAACTCTAATTATAACATTATCATTAACTAGAGATTTCCAATATTACACTCTCTGCAGTCTCTCAGTATTTTCCGATAAGAATGTTACTGCGTTTACAGCACTCAAATTCAATTCAATATACCCAGCAGTCGTCATCAGTAGTGACTCCTCTCTAACTTGTTGTGCTTCAGCCATGATTTTCTGCATATCATGGCTTCATTGCCACACCTCGCTTTTGGCTTATTGAGTTCTTCGTATTGTATTTAATTATTTCTTTTTCAATTTCACTGCCTTTTTCCATTCAGTTTATGTATTTGATTACTTTTTGGCTAACTACTTGCTTGTTTCAACTATTTCGCAACAACTTTGACTGAATGACCTTAACTTCCATTAGGAATCATACATTTTTAATTGAATAAAAGAGAATTATTACATTGGCTAACTTTTCGTTCAAGTAAGTATTTCAATGTACATAAGTCAATAGAATGTTGGAAAAGAAAGTTAGCACACTTAATGCAAACAGACCTTTCGTTCGCTTGATTAATAATTAATGAAAGCTACTGGTGCGGTGATTTGCTAACTTGTAAAGGCATTTTTATGTGAAGAGTACATAGAAATGTTGTATATTTTTATATGTAATAATTTATAAGAGTGTAGTTGTAGTCTTCTAATAATCCCAATTCTTTTTAAGTGTTTTTGGTTCTCATTAATTATAATTCTTTGGCTCTTATTCAAGTTTTTCTTCCACTTTTTAGAGATTTCATTATTCCCCGCACGTGTGTCATGGTTATTCATGCAAAAAGTGCACTCTCATTTTCTTCATTCAGGCAAAAGCAGTAGATATAAGTAGAACTCAACAAAACGTAGCTAAAAACATAACTTGACTTAGGCTATTTTAACTTACTAACATCTAAACTAATATTCTGCAAACACGTAGATATATACATTAAATATAGAAAAGTCAAGTCAAATACATTACATAAAAGCAAACTTTTAATTATTTTTTAAAATTTATCCCCACACATAAACACGTGGTATCCTCCCATGTTTGCTATCTAAACAAAAATTAAATATCAGCTACTTTTACTTTTCTTCTTTTAAGCTCCTTTATCAAATAAAAATCTCAAATTTTTTATTTGATTTTTTTCCTTTTACTTTTTCCGTTCTCAAATTATTTATTTAAGATTTTTCCATTGTTTTACGCTTCACAACTTTTATTTTGTTGTTTTAATATCTTTCGTTTTGATGGTTGCCCGTAACGCTAAAGATATACCTTATGCTACTTCATCGAAATATTTATATATACATATATGTATATCTCTACACATATACATATATGTGTATGTTAACGCTTACATTGATATATGCTAACAGCAAGGTTCACTGAACCCAGATGTTTATTCAGCCCCCGCGTTGCAATATTAATTTGTTAGCGCAGAAAGCTTTTCTGGTTTTACAACACTCCACCTCACAATTTTGGAATGTCTAAATAAAAACAAAACTCAGTTGATGAATTTTGTATATAATTTATTGTAAAATACAACCAACAAAATCTTATTTGGAAAACTACCTTTTTTTTTATTTTACAAAAACTAAGTATATTGACATTATGAGAAGCCATGCTGAATGGTCAGACCGAGCAAAACCAGGCGAATACGGTGGTTGCGGCACGATTTTGGTTGAATATTTAGCAAAAACACACAAAGAATCAATGCGGAATGCGACGGTGCAGTATCTTGATGCAAGAACCAAAAGTTGTTGGCTTATGATTCAATTATTTTGTTACGAATTGCTTCACGCAAATGACGCTTAACACTCAAATAGTACTCCGTGTTGATGGTTTGGTTGGTCGGAAGTAATTCGGAGTGCACCACACCTCGATAACCAAAGAAAACTGTAAACGTATTATATGTAATCTTGATTTTTGACCTGCTTTATTTTTTCAGCTTTAGCCCACCTTTGCTACGATATTCGGCCGATTTAACGTCTATTTTCGGGTCGTTAGCATAGATCAAAGGCTCATCGCTAGTCATGATACGTTTCAGGAGCTTCTGGTGTTAGGAAAGCATTGCTCCATAGAAGTTGTTTTTCTAAAAATTTAAGGGATTTTGGAACCGATCGTGCTTTCACTTTTCTTAGGCCCAAAAGATGTTTCAAAATGGTTTTTACTAGTCCTTCCGATATTACAACGACACCAGTAAGATTTTTGACTCAAGCTCCAATTCCTTTAACCACTTAATAGTTTTTCAGTATTTGGAAGAGGTTATAAGACTTTTTATATCCGCGAGCTTGAAGAAGATCCGAGCATAAAATGCAGTGATTATCTTAGATAAATAAGCTGGTAAAATTTTACTTACTTACTTACAATATATATGTACATATGTACATATGTATAAGTCCTAGATTTTATACTAATTTTCACTTAGACAATGGTATTCCGAAAGATCCATAGACTGCCACAGATAAATCCATATCTCCACAGATTTCTCGCATCTTCTATTAATTCAGTATTTATTAATTAAGTCTTGTGATCAATTCAATTTTATTATTTGTAATCAAATTTAACTGGAAGCCCTTTCATGGTTATTCGAAACTTTTAGTCCACTGCACTTTTTGAGATACCAGCCAATATTTCTGTTGAACCTAATCAGTTGAAACTATATAACATTATGAAACACATTTATTATAAATGCAAAACATACTGATTCCTATTTATTTACTACTATTTTTTAATAAAAAATTAAAATACAAAATTGCTTCCGAAATTTCTAGGCAAAATATTGACAGAAAAGTCAAGTGAGAAAAGTCTTTATTTCTTTTTAGTTCGGGATCACTGCACTTTGGTATCATTCTCAAAATTTATAAATACTATATAAAGCGCAGTATATTTCAATTTTAAATGATAAACAAAACTCACAAATTCGGAATTGAAAACAATTTTACTGAAAAATCATAACATTTGTGATAATGTTTACAATTTAAGTTTTTCCAGTTCGGGATCCCGATATTTCGGGATTATTGTTAAACCTTTAATTTATAAATATTAAAAGCTCAGTCTCACTTTAACGATGCAGCAATTTAAAAACCAATCCCGAAATTTCGGGATCAAAATAATAATTTCGGGATTGGGAATATTTTTACCAGCAGTCATAATTGTAGATTTTTCGTCAAAATATACACGATTTAAATTTTCTTTTTCGAGAACTCGATATTTCGGGAACAATCTCAAAATTAAAATTTATAAGAACATGAATCGCAATCTCTTTCAATTTAAAGGTGTAAATGCAATAAACCAAAAAAATATTTTTATTACAATGTCATTATAAAAATTTTTTTCCTGAATATATATTCCAAAACATACATATGTATGTCAGCATTGAAAGTTATTTAGTTAAAGTAGGTCAGCAACAACGTTATACATAGCATAGCTACGCGTTGAAGTATCTGTAAGTAGTTAGAATGTTTTGGAGATAGATTTGTAAGACATAGTTCGTGATTGTAGCATATTATATAGCTATATAGTTAAGCACATAACTTCACCACTTGGAACTCGTTTTGAGTTGGATTTAATATTATCAGCTGCTTCATTCATCACCTTAAAAGCAAGGTAAAATAATATTTTACTTCATTTTAAATTTTAAACTAGGCAATACTATACTTTCAACCTTTAACTTACTTTTTTCTTTCAGTCCTTTTTCTTTACAGTATTAGAAATGTCACACACCCTTTCGTTTAACGTTTTAATAAGAAAACTGATTTTTTTCTTTTTCCTTTTGCTTATTTTTTCATCCTATCAACTGTCCATTTTATCAAAGCGGCAATACTTTGTTTCTACACATTTTTCAATGCTCTTTCGCAACTTTCTCCTTCACATGCATAATTTATGTTTACTCAACATTGTGGCGCTTATCTGCGATTAGTTGTGCGCTTGTCTGCGCCTCGATTTTTTCCCAGGACGTCAAACAAATTTCGCTTTCACTTTACTATTTACATAGCTCGAAGCCTTCGCTAGCCCAAGCGCCTGTGTGTATGCAACTACTGGTAGTGTCTGTGTGTACACATACATATATCTACATACATGTAGATGAATGTATTGTATATTGTTGAGCGCTTCTTGTGTCTGATTATTTCGCCGACCATACTCGGTTGCGGCACAAAAAGTTTTCTATGCGAAATTAGGTTGTTCCACAAATCAAATGTTGCAGCTGCAGCTTCTCTGTCTATTTGCTCACCCTCTCTGTATCTCTTTTTCCACCATACTACGACAACCTAAGCCGCCACGATTGCTTTGATTTTTACTTCCCTTTAGTTGGGTATCAATCTTCTGGCATTGATGCTGCGAATAGCTGGTTTTTGTGAAACCCAATTTTGGCTTTATTTTTCCTCATCATGCCGCATGTTATAGCTTACATATTTTGTTTTTGTTGAGTATATTTTTTTTGCGCTCTCTCATGCCTTTTGCCGCTTCACTTTCGTCTTCAGTGTCAGTATTTTCATTACTTCATCTTGTTACTTCTCATTCGTTCGTCTCTTCCGAGAAAAAAAAAGCAAATTTTTATATGTCTTTATGTTGTTGTAAATATTTGCATTTTGATTCAATTTTCTCAGCGCTTGATAAAGTTCAGCTCACTGTGGCAGTGATTGAGTCATTTAGCAGAAAATTCTGCAGTCGTATCGTTTGAGTCAATCGCATTTGGTAGCGTTTAGCTTCTCGAAACGCTGCTGATATGTATATCTTTCAGGGACATGCACGTATTTAATAAGCGAAATTGAAGAAGTTGAAGTCAATATTTTATGTCTGTGTGTTTAACGTTGGAAATTAATCAGGCTAGCTGGTTGTGCAGCTTTTACTTTTATGGCGAATGGATTGATTTTGCTGTATTTAATTTGTCTGGATTGTACGCTTTAGAATTTATATGAAATATGGGCTTTTAGAAAAATTAGTTGAAAGCAGCCAATCGAACTACCTTTATTTAAAGTTTAATATCTGAGAAGGTGACGTATACAGCGTGGTGCGGACTAATCGTTATAACCACAAGCAAGTCAGAAAGAAAATGTTTTTTTGCGATTTTTTTAAGAGGCATTTTATTTAATAAATAAAAAATTTAGTAACTAAATAAAAATCACATACATTAAAAAGCTTGGTGCATTTTAATAATCGACGACTTATTGTGAAATCTTATGTTTCCCTTGATCCTGTAGTCAATTTCCAGAAGAACTTCCAAAAAAAAAGTATCTGACGGCGAGGAAAATGTATACATAACTTAATTGCTTATTCTTAAAAAAAAATATTTAATCGTCAGGTAGAGTAATTATCAGATACTCCAAAATTTTAAAAATAATATTTTGTTGACCCTCTTTTGCTTTCTACAACGCCCTAATGCGCTGCGGCATTGAATTTGTCAACTTCCAGAATTTTTGTGCTGCGATTTTGGTATATCAGACATATTCGACAATTTTGTCCAACTCAGTTGAAGTACTGGGCCTCTTCTTGGCCACCTTGGCTTTCATAATATAACAAAGGTTCTCAATGGGGGTTAAGTCTTGGCTGTTATCAGGCCATGTTAAGGTCTAAATTCCTTTTTGTGAGAGGAAATCTTTTACCTAGAAAAAATAAAAAACACAATATTGTTAATGAAATAATTTATGTAAACCACAGGTATGAAAAAAAAGGTATACCTACCATTAGGGTACGATGACATGGCGCAGAATCATCCTAGAAGATGAGATCGTTTTCTTACTAAATGTGCCATTTGGCTACCTCCCTGCTTAACCGGACGCATTCTTCGCTATAGCGTTCACCAGTTTTTCTTCTTACATCCCGTAGCCACATAACATATTGAACTGGGAGCGTTCAAACCAACATCCTGGAGCCTGCTTCGTATAGTTCCAGCAGTGATTTCGGTTTCAAAATCATCTATAATCTCCATCCTGCTGATGATATTTTAAATATATCCAGACTTATATTTAAAAAAGAAATAGACAATCAGCATAAATTATATTCAAAAATAATAAAATGTGAGTAAAATTAATAATGGGGATAGAAGTTCATCAAAATTGCAAAAAAAAAAAAAAATAATACAATTTTTTTGCGATTATTTGCCTATAATATGGCATTAAGTAATGTTAGATTTTATAAAATTACTTATCTCCTCGTGCAATTTGATTTTTTTTTTCAATTTCGTTACACTTCCAAGTAGCATCGAAGGCACTCGAAACAAGACTGCCATGGTTTTAAAATGAGCATCAGTAAAGAGATATTAGTAAATTTTCATTTACTATCATTATTATAAATCACTTCCTAAAACTTCTCACTTTAATACACCTTAGCTAAGCTTGAGATACACTCCTCCTAATTTCAAGCCCCTTAAAATCATCATAATTATCGTAAACCCATCGGATATGCATTGTAATACTCTACACCAAATCATCCAATGGGAACTCCCCATAGTTGAACTAGTTACACTGAAACTCCCCACATAAAAACTTAACACACTAGAATTCACCTCAGTGTAACCTATCACATTTTTCTTAACTTTAATTCGAAATTGCGTTAGCTTTAGAGTAATACTATTTTTTGTTAAATGAATGAATTTTGTTTTGGAACTTAAAAAAGCTGATTGTAAGTAGTGCATTAAAAAAATAAATGAAGTACAATTTTTTATTTTTTTGAGTTCTTAATACTGTAAATCTTAACTACAAATTGTTTGAAAATTTTGAATCCAAATACTGAATTATGACATAAAAATATCCATCAAAGCTAAACAAAAGTTGATTTTCAATTTAAATTTGTTCACGCTTGTATTCTACGATTTTGAACTAAACTCATTGGGAGACAATATATTCAAAACTTTAGAGCAATTTGCAACTAAAAGATATTTTCAAATATTTATTTAATAATTTTGGATAAAAAACAAATCATTTTCAAACTTTATTTAATTTATTTTACATTAATAATGGATTTCAAATATTTAAGAATAAATGATTTAGTTTAATAATCACAATTTTTTAATCAAAATTCCGCAACTATAAGCGGTCATGAAAACTTAAAAAAAAGTTTCCCATAATTGTCATTGACTTCCATTCCAATCGCTTGCAAGAGCAGAAAAATTTTAACATCTTTTAAATAAATAAACAAAATATGTGAGTTCGAACACTCTTACAAATTCTGAATAGAAGTTTTTCAAAATTTTGCATTTATATTAAAAATTTTAGCATTTTCGTCTCTTTATTTTATTATGAAGTAGACCACGTGTCGACTATTTTCAAAAGTAATTTTCCACATCGCAATTTCATTCAAGTTACTTTTTATGCAAATAATTGCAGAAAGTCTATTATTGACCTATCAAAATATTGCGCAATCTACATTTGTTTGTTGACAAATATTGCATATAAATTATATCTTCCAAACGTCACGTACACGGCAAAACAAAAGTGCAAGCATGTGTTGAAATGACAATGTATGCATGCAAGCAATTTGAAATAAAAAATCATAAAAATTCAAAAAAAAAATATATTGAAATTATTTTATGCGTGAAGGCTCAAAATTTGACCACACAAACCACAAAAAACATGCATTTTAATATATTTATGTTTCCAATATTTTACTAAAAACTGGAAAATGGAAATCGGTGTCAACCTACGCATAAAAACGTATTTATTTACACCATGAACAGGTTAGAGATTGTAAAGAGTATGTATGCGAAGTATAGTCGCAAGTAACTAGCTCAGTTTTTGCGATATCTTTCTTAACCTTGCACATGTCCTTTTCTCCCTAACGAACTGTTTATTTGTCGAAACGGCCGATATCGAAACAGTATAGTATACAGCTGCCATAAGAACTGCTAGATCGAAATCAAGTCGTTGTATGGAAAACTTTTTCAGTTTGCAAGATATCTTCACAAAATTTTGCACAGATTATTGTCAAAATCAACGATACAATTTTTGAGATCGGATCACTGTAGGATATAGCTGCCGTATAAACTAAACGATCATAATAAACTTCTTATATGGAAACATTTTTTATTTGACGAGGTAGCGCCATAAAATTTAGTACAGTTTTTTACCTAAATTAACGCTACAATATGTTGTGTAAGTTGTTCAGATTGAACGACGATAGCATATAGCTTCCATACAAACTGATTAATCAAAATTAAAATAAATTTATTTTAATACCCTTATGAAATATGCAGCTGTGAAGGGTATTATAACTTTATTACATCCAAAATATATATATATATATTTTGTTAAACTTTTAGAGTAACGAATGCCAGTAAATGTAATTTTCGTGTTTTCCCACCAAAAGAGCTAATTACGTATACGCCATGTGGCACATGCGAAAACAAGCGGTGTGTTTTGGCGTAGTCAAACTATTCGATTTTCTATATAAATGCGCTAGTACATTAGTGCAGAGCATAATGGTCCACCCATGAAATATTTATGTTGGTAATATTACTCTTACGCCCCCGGTGTGACTTCCAAAAGTTACGCATACGCCCCAGCCCACCTTTGCATACGACTTTATACGGCATATGAGCTTATAAATGGTATTGTCAGTTCGGTTAACAGCACATTCACGGTAATTTATATTGACGGCGTGCAACACCACAAACACATACACACAATGAATAGTGGCCAGCCAACCATTTTCAGCGCACACACATATCCGACAATGACAGTAAATATTTATAACCGCACCAACATCTAGATCTAACAACCTCACAGCCTTCACACAAATTGTAAATAGTCAATTCGGCGCAACATTTATACAATTGTTTTAGTACGAGTAGTTGGTGTATTAGTCACGTGCCTGTTGCTAGACTCATTGTCGCTTAAATGGGTCAATGACCACATTCCGCTAACTATGTGAAAATTCTCCAATTTCCGCACAAGTTACACAAGCATGCACATCCATGCATAAACATGCATATATACACACATATTTACATGTATACAAACACACAAATGAACTCACGCCTCTCGAAACTCATAGTGCGCTTATGTTTTCCACCATTTTTCACCAGTTACCATTTTATTTTTATATTTTGGTTTCACTGCCTCCTCTAATTGGTTTGCTTGCACATTGGGACATATACTCGTACATACATACCTCTATATGCAAAAGTTAGTATGACAAAGGCACACTGTATCATTCGGCATCCGAAATGCACGTTTCCCCACCTACATGGCTTTCACCACATCACCATGAATCGTTGCGTGCTGCGATTTGCTATCTTTGGTTCATTTGTGTTTAGTGGTTTTTGCGGCGATTGCCACAAATCACCTATCAACGTGCTGGAACATATACAGATGCGTATGTGCGGAGAGAAAGTAACACATCTGTGTGCTTTGTTACAGAAAATGTGAAAGTGTGTATGGGAATACTATTTTTTTATTGAACATCACTGGCAATGAGCCGAAATTTTGTATTTACTTGGCGAATTATAGCCCAGTTTGAGGCGCAGCACATCAGCATCATTATTCAGCGACACGAATAATGCGTAAATTGAGTTATATATGCTGAATAATAGAAATATGTTAAAGACAAGATTTTCGGTATTGAGGTCGACTGTCACCAAATGTGATAATAGACTACAAATTAATGGAAACGAAATTTTTTAAGACATGCTGAATTGCGCTGAATAACTTGAGATTAAAGTAAGCTAAGCAATTGCAAACAATAATGTTGGTTTAATGCAAGTGGTAAATTTTTTAATTTGCTGAATTGCGCTGAATAACTAAAAACCTTAGGTATTGTATACTAAAAATGGTCACAGATTACAAATTAATGCAAAAGAAACAATTTTATTTGTGCTGAATTGCGCTAAGTAGCTAAAATTTAAAAAAGGGTAGACGATTTTGGCCGATATTGTTGGTTTATTGCAAAAATAAAATTTTTGGATTTGCTGAATTGCGCTGAATAACCAAAAGGTTAAAAATGGTCACGCTATTTTAAACATAAAGGTTGTTTTAACCATTTTTTGACTTGCTGAAACATGCTGAATATCCTAAGATGAAAATATATGCAACCCCATCCAAAAATGTCAATTTTAAGCAAATGAAAATTCTTTAAAGCGCTGAATTACGTTGGATAGCTAAATCATAAATACATTAATCAACTTTATGTAATAAAATATAAAAAGATAATTAAATTATGTTATAAAAATTATTCCCGGACATGCTGAATGCAGCTGAATAGATGGCTTTACATTTGAGTAACTAAATAAAATAATATATAACTATATGTATAATAATTACTGGTAGTGGGCGGGTCATTTGAAATTTAAGCAGCAAAAACCTTATATGTTTTTATTAAGTATACTTATTCATATTCAGCAAAGTTGGTATAGAATGAAAACGAAGTTAAAACCGCACCTTTTTTTCTCTTAGACGTATATTACAGTTACCAGCTAAAACAACAAATTGTTATATAGAAAGATGAAAGCGCTAAAATTGTGTTGAGTTGAGCTGAATAGCGTTTATGTGACGGATAGTGCTGAATTGAAAAGTATATGTAATTTTTTGTGCAAAATTAAGCAACTCGACTTGTAGTATAATTTGATTTAGCGCACAAACGCAGAATACATGTGCTTTTTTTCAATATTGACAATTTTTACCAGTACAATCCAAAGAAACTATAAGTGATTTCTATAATGAATAGAAGTTTGCCTATAAATATTTAGAAAATATAAATTAGTATTTTTTATAATTGAAATGTAACAGTACTTAGAGCATATATAAAACTAATTAGCTGAATAAAGCTTTGATGGTTTGATAATTTTTCGAAAAATGTTTGTATGCCTTAAGTTAAAAGCACTTTTTACCAAATATGCAACTGAGTGGGATCTGCTGAATTGCGCTGAATTATTTTTAATAACACATTTAATAAAAAAATCTCTTATACTTCTAAGTTCGATACCTAAACTTAAATGATCTTATACTATATTTGAGCTAAACAGTTGGTTTAAGTTTGCTGAATTTGCTGAATTCGCGCTTAAGAAATCATTTTGGAAAAGCCATCTGCAATTTTTGTATATTTTTTGGGTATTATGTGAATAAGTTTTGTATTGGCTTAAAGCAAACGTAAAAATCATAAAACACAACGTTTTTGATCAGCTTCAGAGTTAGTTGAATGGCTCCTTATTAAATATAATAACACACTTCTGTAAAAAAAATTATTTCATACTTCTCTATACTTTTTAGTGGACTGCGGAGTTCTATATTGCCACAGGACATAAGTAGGCATGTCAGTAGCTGACATAAACCACGAAGTACTTTATCTATTCCAGGATTAGCTGAATGGCGCTGAATTATATAAAACGGCACGAAAATTGTGTTATACTTCTAATGTGTCCCATTTACAATCTAAAAAACTTTGCTGATTACCTTATGTGCTACGCTGAATTGTACTTAATGAAGTTATTTTTGATAATCAGCGACACATTTGCTGATTTGCAATTGTAGTAAACTTGTAACTGTATTATTGGGAGGCTTTCAATACAAAACGAAAAAATAGTTAATGTCGACATTAACTTAACAGTGGGAAGCTGTTGTATTTTATGTTCATTGCGTTTATTTTTGTTTTCCTCTCTTTATTTGATTTTTCGCATTTTATTTCGCTATTTTGCTTGATGACAGTATTGCCGAAAACGTCTTTGATGTTATTTCTTTTTACTTCACTTTTAATTTGATATGAATATGTAAGAAGTGGATACGGACTAAAGTTAATGAATGTGCCGTACATATGATTTCAATATAAATCTGAGTGTGATTTGACAATTATCTACATTATTTTTGTTTTACTTATTTGTTGCTATGTTAAGTTCACTTACGTTAGGTATACATAAGTCCAAACAAGTCTGATTGTTGAAATATATGAAGTTAAGTTAATATATGAATTTTGGTCATTTTTTAAACTAAGATAAAAAAATGAAATATATTTTTACTATCCTTTTTTCTATATGTTTTTTATTGACATTTTAATAATATAAAAAAATATTTCACGAAAAAAAAAACCAAAATTCGTCGAGATACGGGCCTGTGGATTGGGGGCTACAAAAAGAACGGTGCGTCCTGTTTGACGTGATTTCAACCCTTGTGGAGATCTAAAACACAAAAAACAAGAAAATTCTTCATTAGTAAGGACGTCGTTATCGGGTTGACCATTTTCAAAAAAAAAAAATGAAAAATAACAAAATGGCATCGACTTGAAATAAAAATTTTTTTGACCCGACTTTTTCGACATTTTCGATTTTTTTAAAAATACTTCAAATCAAAATTTTTAGAAATCCAAGGCAGATACAATAGAACATTGTATAAAGAAGATATATACCAAATATCAAAGGAATCGGTTGAGTAGAACTTGAGATATCATGTCAACCACCTCAAAAAAAGTAGTTTCGAGAAAACGCATTTAAAGTTTAGGAGACAAGTGAACACGGACGCCACGTCACAAAATCGGGTGTATCTCCGAAAATAAGTCGAATTTTGAAAAATCCTTCCAAGGGCATATTTTTGAAAGTCTAAACTCGATAAAATCGATTTTTTCAAAATCCTAGACCAGAATACCCTCTTCAGTTAAGTCCATATAAGTTAAGTTAAGTTTAAGTTTTATTACGTGAAGTAAGTTAAGTTAAGTACGAACAGCTTCATTTGAGCATACCGTTAATTACTTATATATAAATGCTCATTAAGAACGGTGCTCACATTCTTCTTTTATTTTCACTTTTACTGACTTACATAAATCGTATTGCATCACATAAGTGTCTACCGTTTTCATAAGTTTTACATTTAATTTCCTTTGCGCCATACAATATGCCACAATTCGCGCTGCATTATTTACTCTCAAGCTTTTTTCTTGCCTTGCATTCATGCTTTGATTGCCATTCGTTTTGCTTGATTTCCAATTTATTTTTCACTTTTTTATTTGTTTCCAGTTTTCCATTTGTACACGTAGTTGTTGGGCTCGACTCAGTTCACTCACATACATACTATTTGCACATAAGTACATATATACACACATCACACGCACACATATATGGTAGCAGGGTATTCGCTCTCCTGTTTACACTCAGCACTTATTTGCTTCGGTCACTCGCCGTCTGCAATCAAGTGCGAAACACTTTTTGCAATAACTTTGTTTTGTTTTTATGTAACTGTACATACATATGCACACATATTTTGCTAACAGTAGATTGTATGTGTTTGTATTTGTGTCGGATAATGGCGCAAAATACAAAAAATAATAGCAAACTATTATTTTGTTGGCTCAGTTCTGCCATTGAGAGCCATTCTGTCATTTCATGATTGCCACAAGTTGCCATATGTATAAGCGTTTATATACAAACACTTGTATGTAGGTATATAGTATTATATATATGCTTATACATATGTATATTTATATATTGGCATATGTTGTGTTTTTGTGGTTGTTGTCGCCGAAGTTTGTTGACCAAGTTATTGCTAGTTTTGCTAAGTTTATTGATATCGTCATTGATAACTAATAATAACATTCAACAAACTACATACAAGTGGAAATGCGATTATATGTGGAGCATTCTAAGTGTGGAGGTTCTGTGGTCGACGTGCGTTTAAGTAAAATGTTTGGATGTAATAGTTTTGTACTATTGACTATCTATATACAAATTCGGTCATAAATATCCAGTTAGTGGGGTGGAGTGTCTTTAAGGGGCTACACCAGTGTGACACTTTCAATTTTTTTTTTTTTTTAATTTGCTGTTTGATAGCTTATATTTCCATAAATATCCGGTGAAATCGGGAACGTTGTATCTTGAATAGTTATTGGATAGCAGGGTTCTAAAAAGCGACCGCTCGGAGGTGCAAACGTATATAAGTGAAACTTCACGCCAGCAGTTATTTTTCTACATTTTTGTAAAAAAAAAATCTTGAAATATAGCTGAAAATATACCTTATTACGTTCAAAGAAGTTCGAAATATTCAATCGCGTACTTTCTCTTAAAAAAAATCACCAAAATCGCCTACTTCTTCATGCGTCTCACTGGTATAGCCCCTTAAGTCTCTTCGACCATCCAGTGTAGAATTTTTAACATCAGATCCAATCTTGGAGAAGCGTGAAGTGTACCAATTTGTCTTTATTGGCCTACATGTTAACTCTAGAATGAAAAAAATTGTATAAAAGTTTACTTATTTTACTGATGATATCGAAACCAGGCAGTTTCAGACAAAAGGTGGGATGCACGAAGGTAATCCCGAATAAAATTAACTGCAAGAACAAGGCTATTTTGCTTATGTTTCAAAAGATCTCCCACTACACAGTTAAGAACTCTGATTGATACGGTCTCTAAGGCTATGATATGCAGTGAACCAGGGCAAAATAAGCTCATATTTTATCTTTCAGAGTTTTGGGTCTTCAGATGTGTAGCACAATGGTTTTAGGAATTGGTTTGCCATTTAATAGTCTAACTGGAAGTCTTTATAAGAAATATGCTATTTTTGAATCTCTATAATTTTTTTCTCTATATAATTCTTAATGTCGCAAGAAATAATTTATAGGAATTTATAAAGAAAATGAGGGAAATGTGTAATACACATACAATACATTATTGCTTGATCTATGCAACAACAGCGATCAATTTAGGAGCATTATAACTATGGGGACGGCTAATCAATAGCGAAATCATGTAACCAATAAAATTGTAATTGATGCATAAAATACTCGTAACAGAAAAATAATAATTCTTAAAGCACCCTAAGCGAGGAGAGAAATTTAAAAATATGCTGAATTCCGCTGAATGGCTTACAAACGCAGCAACTTTAAAAATTATATTGAGAAAAATTAAAGTATGCAAACATTGACAGTAGCGCTGAACGTAGCTGATTAGAGAAATTCGTAATTTAGACACCCGGTTGAGAAAAGTCAAACATTTTCTGGTACCTTAGTAGTCTGCCAAATTAGTCCATAAGTTTTAGTATTAAATTACTGAATAGATACTTTGGTCACAAAATAACTCAATCAAGAAAAATAAAATATTTTCCAATATATAATAGTATGCTGAATTACTCTAAGGAATTTAGTATTAAATAACAGCAAAATAATATTTTAAAGAAATTCAAGCATTTAAACGAATTGAAAAATTTGTTAATTCGCGATGAATGGTTATGAAACTTAAACATGAACCAACTCCAATGAATTAAGTTAAAATAATCATAAAAATATGTAAAATTAAATACTTAAACTTGCGCTGAATGTAGCTGAATTTGTAATTTTGGGACTAATTAACACAGCTGGGAAAAGTAAAATATTCTCCAATCTCCTATTAGTGTGCTGAATAGCTAAAGAAATTTTTTAAACAATTTAAGCGAAAAGGGAAGTTTAGAAATGTGTTGAACTGCGCTGAATAGCTATTCAACCTTACGTATCAAGCAACTTAGAACATTTACGATGGAAAAATTTAAAATATGTATGTAAATTGGAATATTTTCAGTAGCGCAAAAATAAGATATTTTTCAATTCAGTTTCAAATTTTCCATATTTTAGAAGTAAATATAAATTAAGCCATGACATTCCTTTAGAAAACATTCCAAGGCTCATTTTTGTCGCTTCACCTCTTTAATACAGTAGAGAAAATTATGAACCACACTAAATTTTTTTTTAAGTAACCTAAACTTTAAATCGAGAGATATGTCCAACTAATAAATAAGTTTCATATTTTGTTCATTTAACTATGACCTCGGGTCGTCGACGTGTTTAAATCCCCAAAACTAGTTAAAATGGTTACAGTAAGTATGTACAACCTATAACGACAGTCCCCTTTTCCCTAATGTCGTCCTCTATACTAAAACTAGTTCAAAACTTACCTTGAGTGTAAATCATTGTCAAATGAGTCAACAGCTTATACCACAAATTTTTATCCTTAGAGTTTCTATAAAACCAAATAAAAAACTTTTTTCAACTTCGGTACTATTATTTCATAGCTTTTCTATTCTCACATATGTACAAAAAAGTTCTATTATTGCGGTTTGTTGCTACTTCCATTTGCAATAATTTCATTTTTATATGCAATTTATCTGTGGTTTCTACTTTTGGCACTCTTTGTCTCTATGTCTCTCTTTCTGCCTCTCTACTCTTTGGTTTGAAGTTCATGTTTTTTTTTCATTTGTTTTATACCCATTATTTTTACACTTGACGATTTTCTTTATTACATTGCCAAATAACATTTCGGTTAGTTGGCAGCCTACACTTTTGGCTCGGCTGTGCGATGAAATTTCACACTCCTTTAACTCCTTTGTGTTATGACTTTATTTACAGTTTAATTTTAGGTGTTACATTATAGCAATTTGCTTAAGTTACAGCGGATGTGAGGTTTTTGTGAGCGAAGTTTTTGGCACGGATATTTTTTAATGTAGAATTTTTATAGTTTGTGTATTATGTTAGATAGAATGCAAGTAATACAGATTTGGTGTACTTGTATTCAAGTGAGGTTCGATGTATGCAAAAGATTTCTTCAAACTAAATTCTATAAACTAAGACTACAATTCAGTTTTTCAGACTGAAATTGTTGGCATAACAGAAGGCGACAAGTGAGCTTCTGCTCGAACCAGCAAGCCTATTAATCTTCAAGTTGATAGCGAAAATTAAAGTTATCCGAAGAGCCAATGTTAAGTCTCACTGATTTAAGTCATGCAAGCAGACAATAACCAGTACACAGCTGGAGTGAAAAAATCAGTGTTGATGGTAAATAGTCCAAAAACTTCTACTTCTAACCAAAAGGAACTTGTTGGCATCATCACAGGACACCTACCTTTAACATCCTAAGTTCAGAAATTTGCAAAAGTCGATTTGGCACAATGCAGAGCGTGCATTGAGAATGATGGTCTACTTGCCCATTATCTTTGCGAATACCCAGCCTTAAGCCGGATGAGACAGTATATATTCTAAATTCGCAATGGTGCAAGTTAAGAGAAATTTTGCAGCTGGAGTGAAAAAAATCTGGATTTTTTGATCAAGATCATGGAGTTTTGGGAGCAAAATGGGCCTAATAATGGCTAATGCGTCACTCCAACTCCCTATTCATTCAACTAACCAACCATTGTCTAAGGCAACGCTACAGTCTAGCACCACGTTTCGGTTAGATGCAAGCAGATTTACCTATTATGGTTAAAAAAATCACCATTGTCTTTGAACACAATTTTAGATTCAATGCAACCAAGTTAACATTGTTCCTAGTCTCGAATTTTTTTATACCAGAGAAAACTTTTAAAGAACCTAGTCACAAATTTAAGCCGATTATTACAATAAATACTAAATTTTTTGATAAAATCCTGAAACAAATTGAGACAGACTCCACCTGCAATTTGTTGACTGGAAGTAGAGACTTACGTGGGCTCCTGCCGCACCCTGTATTACAGCTATTTTAGTGACCACAACACTAAAATAGACCGTAACTGTTATTTTCCCTCTATCTGGCCCTCTGTGAGCACAGGCATCTATAGCACTTTCATGCTATTATGTGCCTCTTAACCGTTATAGTGTCATTGTAGACTCTTTTACGATCAGTTGGCCTGTCAGTAGCACCAACTGCTGTTGACTTGCCGATGAGTAACTGAAAATATGATGAGCAAGCGGGTGTGGACTTGACATTACTCGAAATTACTTTAAACGTGATTGCAGCTGTTTGCGGCTGTTGCAAGTCTACCGTTAATGCCAACTATTAAATTGCCATGTCTGCGGCACACACACAACTGCAGCAATTTTAAAGACTGCAATTCTTTTAATTTCAACAACATTTACCGTTTCAAGGTCATTAACCCAATGCGCCGCAGCCTACCACACTTCAATGCCACACCACACTCGCCAGCACTCGACGGCAACATTGGCAAATTTCACGTGTCCCTCTCTCTTATTTCTGTTTCCCTCAAATTTCACTGCTTCTACCCTTTTGTTGTTGTGTTTCTTTATATTCTTATAATAATTTTATGACATTGGCTGGTTTGCTGGTACAAGCCAGCAGCAGCTGCGCTCACGGATTTTATTAGCCTTGTTACTGTCGCATTTTGTTGTTGCTGTTTCAGCTTGTTTCGCCGTTATTGTTATGATTATTATTGCAGTTGCTGGCGATGTTGTTGTTGCTGCTGTTGTTATTAAGCATTTAATTACATTTTTGGCATTAAAATTACTTGTGCCTGGCTGTGGAGCGACGATATCGTAAAAATTTCAATGTGTATATGATGTGTGTGTATACGTGCGCGTGTTGGTGTGGCGGTGTAGGCGTGAGCGCCCAAGCTGTTGGCAAGTCAGCAGCGAGTTAATGAAACACAATGGCAATTCGTTCGGTTATGTAGACGCAAATTTTATGCCCACATAAATAAATACTTATGCCAGTATATATTTGTATGGAAGTGTGTCTCTTTATGTGTGTGCATGTGTTTTAATGTTGATGTGCGTTTAAAGCACCAGCTGATTTCTCGCAATGATCGAAAATCGTGTATATGTCTATAGCTATATCTATATCTGTACCTATATCTATATCTATATCTATATCTATATCTATATCTATATCTATATCTATATCTATATCTATATCTATATCTATATCTATATCTATATCTATATCTATATCTATATCTATATCTATATCTATATCTATATCTATATCTATATCTATATCTATATCTAGATCTGTTTCAAATCTTCATGTTGCCATGGGTCAGCTTCTCGTGCGACTTACTTGAATTTTCCAATCCATTGCTTGACAAACTTCTGAGGCGTATTTGCGAAATGTAGAACCTGTTCATCTCTAATCTCCAAATTGTACCTGTGTATAGTTTTCATGGCTAGATTGCATTTTTATATGGGTCGTCATTGCTAACAACGTGATTTGTAAGAGGTGTCTTTTAGCAAAGCTCTGAATTTTTACAGTAAGGTGGTCGGATACAAGCCAGGTTTCTCCGAAGTGCGATTTTCCCCTAGTCAAAGTGTGCATAACCTCACTAAGATGATTAGCAAGATACTTTCATATTAAACTTCGCCAAATTGATAGGCGTCCTCACTGGACCCTGTCCAATTGGCACTCACTCGGTGAGGCTAAATATTTTGGAGAACACAGCATGTCAAAGCTGCAATGAGGAAGATGAGCTGGAAGCATAACTTCTCCTCCCCTCTCCAGCTTTGGACAGACTAAAGTTGGAGCTTCTTGATTGCTATATTTTTTATGAATCCCACGAATTGGCTGTAATTGGTATTAGAGCTGATATTATACCGCTTAGATAGGTAAAGAAAATACATGATCGATTTCTTTGTCTTGTTGTCTTAAATAATAGTTACATTTTTTATTAATTTGGTTTTTCAACCAATCCTCTTCTACTCGGCACGTATGTTGATACAGACATTAAGCAAATATAGTCCGCATAGTCGTCATCTTCAAAAAGTTCCGTAAAGTTCCAATAGATTCTTCAGCGTTTTCCATATATGGAATTGTATACGGAATCATCGATAACAATAAGGAAAAGATTCGGCGAAAGAAAACTCCCTCGGCGAACGCCTGCTTATGTTGTGATGATCTACGCGTCTCGCAAATATTTTCGCAGTCAAATTTAGTGTTAAAGTCAACGAAAACAACTTTCAGGGTCAACTGCTATTCGTTCATTAATTCAAATCATATGAAAAAATGGGGGTTTATTTTTTTCACGAACAAGCGAAACTCGGTTTGATCCTTTCTCACAGATTGGACAAGTTTTAATTGAATGCAACTTAAAATAATAATGGACCTTGGATGAAAAGGAGATAAGTATAATTCCGTGATAGTTTTTACATTGTGAAATATAGCCTGTTTTTTGGAGAAAGACCAAAATTCCCCACAATCAGTCCACAGGGTTCAACCCGAATTGAGGAAAATTGGAAGCACGAGTTTCACCGTGTGTTCTGGACACACTTTAAGAGCTTCAAGCTGGATTCTATCGTATCATGTGAACTTGTTCTTTTTTAAACCGTTTTTTGCTAATATAATTGATATAATCTTCAGGGATGATGGGGCTGAGCTTATACTGTTTGGTGGACGTACTCGACCTGTTTATGATATAACATTATTTGACGTTTCAGTAAGTAAGGAAGTAGTAGAGTATTTCAAAAAAATTAACTCCGAATATGAAAGGTTCTATATATATTCTTAATACCTAGTTATATTATTATATACTATATGTTTTATGTCATCGACACTTTTTGGGTTTTATAATGGGCTGATGGTACTAATGAACACATAACATACAAGTATACTAGTAGGTTCATCAAAATATCCCTATTTATACTCAAAGTATTGTTTCCACGAACTAAAGTCTTGTGTCGTGATCAATTTGACAGACGTGGTTCCACATACATCTATCTCTATTGGGTTTAAATATTACAAACAATCATTAGATCATCTCACTATTATACTCAGTAATAACATATAAAAATAGTGATCATCTGATTGGCAGTCCGATATGGTTACCGTTAGGAATCCCAACCCTTCTTTCTGGATTTTACAAACTTATTGCCAAACTTATAAGTAATTAGGTTATACGAGTATGTTCATGATATAAAAAATTTATTATTTACATTGGTTGGTTCAGTAGATCATTCCGTCATTCGCAATTACCGAAAAGTTCAATGCAATCAATATCACTGAATCTTAAAGTTCTTACATTTTCAAAGCAATTTTTATTCAACAATTATATATAAAAACAAGCCACTCAAAAGCTTTATGCAATTATACAATTTTGAAACAAAAACAAAATATTTTTTTAAGTATGTTGATACTTTTGAGAAAGTACAATATTTTTATCACCCAACAAAAAATGTCGTAAAATTCCCGAATACACAAGGGAAGCAGAACAGTCAAATAACAAAAAGTCAAAATATTCTTTTCTTTTTTTAAAAATATCTGCAAAGCACATAATCAAAAAATATTTGTTTGCTGTCTGAAATAGTTTTTAATTGATATTTATTAGAATAATAACTGAAAAATATCATAAAACTTTAATTAAATTTTTGGGACAGAATAACATGAAGAAATAAAACAAGAAAGTAAGGGTTGAGTTCGGCTACAACCAAACAGAAGCCAGAAAATATGGTAAGTTTAGAAATACAAGCAATTATATACATATACAGAGTCATTTGGATGATATAACTATGTTTTCAATATGGAAGCTAGTTCAAGTTTTCACTCAATTTTATCCACTTTAGGCACAAATAGAATTTGTTGGAACAATCGTTGGGAAAATATTATTCCAGTATTTTAGTTATAAAGGGGTGATCCATTTGGAGCTTCCCTACTTTTTTAAAGAAAAAACACAGAAGCTCAAACTTAATGGGGAATGATTATTATCATTCTTTCGCATTCATGTTTTGAAGATTGTCTCTTCAAATGTTAGTGGCGACTATGCTTCAGATGGTTCATTGAGTTCAATTTTCGATGATTCTTTCGAGCATTTCACACGGGTCATTTTTTTTCCAAGACCGGAAACGAAGCGGGATTGTCCGCATAAACTCTAGACTTTACATATCCCCAATGGTATGCTCATTAAAGAAAAATAACGGACGTAAGATGCTAGAAAAGCTAGAATTGTGCAGCTTGTGTGGCATCGACATATCGCACAGTTTCCGACAAAACTGTATCGCTAATAAGCGGAAAGACATCCAATGAGGACTGTGCAGAAACCAAACCAAATATCACCACGACAGAAGACGAAATAAGGAACTACACTTTGAACCAATGGTAAACTTGTTGAGAGCAGGTGCGTCATGGTAGATGGACTGCTAGGCTAATGGGAAAAATAAAAAATAAAATATAGTGAGGTGCATTTTTATATTTTAAAGATATACTCATGTGAGCACTTGTGGAGGTGGAGTAATGAGATTATCTCACATACAAATACTCACAGTTTAATTACGAACATAACTTCTTCACCACTTAGCATGTGAGGAATTGATAATTTTATTGAAAGTTAAGTGCAAAGAAAAAGAGAGATTTCAAAATTAACTTATTGCCAAATTCACAGTTTAAAACTTTTCAAATTACTCAAAAATAATAACATCATTAATTGAGAGACAAAAGCAAAATTGAAGCATAAAATTTGTGGTAAACAACAATAAAGCCATAGATCATCAGAGCAAATAGCAATATGGATAAACTTCAGCTGAGCACAGTTGGGTCCCAAATAAATAAATATGAAGTTTTTGTTTAAAATTAAAATGCACACTTACATACACAAATGCACAAACAACAATACAAATATTGAATTGGTGTCTTGCTGACAGCTGAAAGGTGAAAACTGCAGAGAAATGAATGATAGTCAAGTATACTTAACGGTAAGAGAGAGCAATCATGACTGCTTGGGGGAATAGGGAAAATTCAAATATGATTTCGCACTACTGACACAGCGTGGAGTGACTGAAAGAATTTATGGAAAAGCAAATATAAAATGAAATGGAAGTTATATGAGCACACACACATCCATGTGTATCTATGTATGCTGCTGTATACTTCCATATTCCATGTGTGTACAATTTTATAATTTTATGCTCTAGTGTCGTCCATGAATATAAAATGTGCATATTTGCATAGGTTCGCATATATATTTTACATATTTTGAAACATATTTATGTGTGTGCGCATAGTAGTATTCGCAATGACTTTATTAATAATGATGACTTCATATGAATGTTGCATAATTTTGTTAATAAAAGTTTATTCACAAAATTTTTATTGAAGTCATGAAAGTATAAGGACTGCCATGGCAATCAACTCTTCGTATGAATGCATAAGTAAATGTAAGGATTTTGTATTTAAATTTGAATCACCAGAAGTGTAAGTGTAGATGACTTGACTTGACTTACATATACACAAGTAAATACACAAGTCCGTAGGCACCCATACATAGTTGTACATACACACACCTACTGAAATGCATTTGTTGAATATTTTAGCTTTAATGTTTAACTAATTAAATTTTTTAATTTTTCACTTTTAAAGCGCATAAAATACACTATTTTCATCAAATCCCGAAAAATGCTTGACTTTCAAATAACGATATTTTCAGGTTCAAAACGCAGTCATGATCTTCATTAGTGAATTAAAAAAAAAAAACATTTAATTTTTATTTTTGTATATTTCGGTTTTAGGAAACTCTTGAATGCCGGAATTAATTAAAATGGCTTAATTTTTATCACGAAACTTCCAAATCCCGATTTCTTTTGAAATTTTTAAACTTAAATATCTTAATTCTTATCCTTCCATTTTTGTGGCATGCATAATCTGAACAAATCCCGAAAAAATTTCGGGATCCCAAAACATTGACTTTCAAATCTCGAAATACATTTACTTTAAATTCTAAAAATTATAGGCTAAAAAGTGGTTAAATATTTTACTTACTTTGTCAACTATATTGTTATAAAATATTCTGCACAGACCTCAAACATTCTTCGATATCACAAAGCTTTCAAATTAATATTTAATTATTTTTTTTTTTTTTAATAAAAATGTTTAAGTTTAAATATCTTAATTCTTATCTTTATATTTTTGTGGCATACATAATCTCAACAAATCCCGAAAAAAATCGGGATCCCGAAACTTTGACCTTGAAATCCTGAAACATTTACTTTAAGTTCAAAAATTCGCAGGCTAAAATGTGATTAAAATTTGAAACTAAATTGTTATGAAATATTCTGCACAGTTCCAAACATTCATACATACTTCGGTATCGCGAAACTTTTGAATCCCGTTTTTTTTCTGAAATATATGTAAGTGCTTAAGCCTAAATAGCTTAATTCTTATATTTTTTTTGTTACATACATAATCTAAACAAATCCCGAAAAAATCGGGATCCCGAAACGTAGACTTTCAAATCCCGAAATTTTGTGATTCCAAAAGTAGTAAAGTGCTTGAAGACTATATATTCTACCTATATCGTAAACATTTTCCGACATCACAAAACTTTCAAATTCTTTTCTTTAAAATTTTTTTTTTCACTTTTTAAGCATATGAAGCAAATGAACAAATATTGTACAAGAAAAATTCAATGCTTTTTTGTAATATTCGGAGTAAATCCCGATTATTTTTCGGTATACCAAAACTTTTATACCAAAAGTTTCACAATTAATTTTAACTTACTTATGCTTAATTATATAAACATATTTTTAATAAATTTTATTAAATTTTCGGAATCCCGAAACTATAATATAAAGTTCCGAAATTTTATGCATTAAAAGTGTTAAGTATTTAATTTTTCTAAACTAAAATTTATCTAACAAAATGATTAGTTTCGTGAAAGTTAAAATTATAAATTTTTTGAAAATACCGAAATTTTTCGGGATTCCTATTTTGAAAATTTCTGGTAATAATTGAAAGCATTTTAGATAAAAGAAAACAAACGTTATTAAAATGGGGACACAGTAATTTCGTTGAAAATCACGAAAAATTTCGGTATCCCGATGTAAAAATGTTTAGTTTGATGTTCAAAAACTTCTTTGATAAAACAAAAAAAAAGTGAAATGAAGTTATAAATTTACGAAAATCTCGAATATTTTCGGGTTCCCGATTTTACAAATATGTGCATACTAGCACCTCTCAGGTAGTTCAATTTTCAAGATTATATTAAAACTTAACCTAGCAACACTGGAGGTTGTATTAATAATGCGTGAAGTCGCAAAAACTACTGGCATATTCATAGATATAATTTCTTTCTGTAGAGTACCAAATTATTGTATTTCGAAGTAAGTAAGTTATTTAATATAGACCGAAACCTAGTATTGTGCTAATATTATTTAAATGAAGCAACTAAAAAATTATCAATTTCTTTTGCCACAAAAATTAAACATGAGTAAACTAATAATTTTGTAAATAAGCCACAATACATTGTAAATAACTTCCTAAACGCCAAAAGTATACTCAACACCCTTCTCTATGAGCAGCTGAAATTTCTTGCTAACCGCCACACCCTCCAAGTGTGTGTCCCTCTTCATACTTCACTTGCGGTTTTCCCTTACTTTATTCACTGCTAAGCCCCACGCAGCAGTCGAGCGTAAAAGTTTTCACATAATAATTCCCACAAATAGCACTAAAATTAATTAGATTCCACAGTATTTAATACGTTCATAGCAAATCTCTTCTTCTGTATGCGCCCTGCTTGCAGCTCACTTACGCTCACGCTTAGTTTGTTTCAGCTTGGCACTCTAATATTTGCTTGCTGCTTACAGGCGCATTCCACATTGTTGTTATTTATGTCAATGTAAATGAAATGCTCCGGCTCACGCCCATGCAGCAGCTACGACAGCGTGTCAGGGTTTAGTGTGCGATTTTACAAGTTTGCGAAGCTTTGTGCGCGTGGGCGTATACGCAACATTTTAAGTAAGTACGATTCCTATTATTGTATTACGGACATTGACATCGCTGGCCTTCAGCTTGCTGCTTTCGTGTGTGCATGAAACTGAGGTGTGCGTGCGTGTATGGCGAGTTTTGTATAACTGTTACTTAAAGGGTTGCGTTTTACGTGTTGTATTGCCTTAGTTTGGCGCTATTGTGTCACAGGTGCGAGTTCGTGCATTTCTATCATTTCAAGCCATTGTTATATCTTTGAATTCGTTCAAGGTGTGCAAGATGTGTAATAAGTAAATTGTTTTCTTGCTTCTTATATGATAAATCAGAAAGTCATATTCGACAAAATTTATGGCATTTTATGGGATTTGTACTTCCGACAACTTTGCTTTAAATAACTTATAAAATAAAGTATCGTAACTACCAATGGTTTTCGCTTGCTATTGAGATTGACTTTTATAGTATTTTTAAAGCGTTGTAACATTTTATCGTTTATCGTAAACCGGACTTCAGTTTGTTTTCAATCGTTTCGAACGCAAAGTTTCGACTCAGAGCTTAGTCTGTCATTCGGAGTACATAGCATATAAGTGCTGGTGTAGGTCTTGAATCGATTTCACCCAGTTTCACCACCAAACTATAGTATATTCATATACATTTAGGTAAATATTCAACTGGTAATTTCAAAATTTCTATATTAGCAGTATGGAGTCAAGGACTACCCTTGATCTGATTTAATCCATTTTGACATTAGTATAATTTATTATTAAAACTATGCTCGTTGAACTTCATTAAGGTGAAGGAAATCTGATTTTACCCATTTCTGACATCACACCGGGTTATCCTCTGAAATATATATTACCCAAAAATACTGTATATATCCAAATATATATATAAGTTACATGGAGCCTATAGAAAGTATTGACCCAAATTTATCCAATTATCCGATTTATCCGGTGATTTTTTCTACGAATTTTACTAAAATTTACCGATATTTAAGGTAAAAAGTCAGCTAAAGCCATGGAAGCCCGTATATTCGGTATGTGGCGACTTGAAAGCTTATAAGCGGATTTCGCTCATTTTTAGAAAAAAGATGGCATATTTTAGTGGTCCTATTTGTTTCATTTGATACATTCATTGGTGTTTAGTTTATATATTGTAAATTGAGACCACGCAATGGAACATAAATTTGTATTATACGTAAATTAGACGTGGTTATAGTCCAAGTTCGATATTTTTCACACTGTGACAAACATATCACTTACATGGCTTTAGGTTTAAGAGATTAGCACCAGAACAGCATGCGTAAAATATTAGATAACTCGTGGAACATGATCCATCTTAGCTTCCACCAATGCTAAAGAGTTAGAACAAGAAATATCTGAGCAATAGTTAATCATCCCCACAATCTCGAGGTCAAAATTCTAAGTTAAGAAGAACTATGTAATAGACAATCCGCAGGGACTATTTCTATTGCCACATAATGCTTAATTTCAACATTACGAACCATTCTCAATCACCAAAACAATTTCTCTTACCTCAAACGCTGTTAATTGCCTGATATTGATCTGCAATCAATGGCATATGTTAGAAAGTGTGTACCCATCTTCCCTACATTAATCACTTTTTTACTGCAAGGAGTCTAAAACCCTTCACAGTTTAACACACAAAAAGCAGAACCCTATGCAAAAAAATTTTGCCTTTTTTTGACACATAAAAACTTCTTCTAAATTTTGAATGTACTAGGGCCACTAAACAAAAATCTGTGAATGAAAAAAAAATTAAATTAATTAAAAGGTTGTCATGAAAACAGGCTTCTTTTAAGTAGAATCACCAACAGTATTCAGAGAAACAATTGCTTAATAAAGAAAAAATACTCACGAATTTCATTAATATATGGCTTCTGAAAGGTATTTTTTAAGTCTCCAAAAAAGGTTGCTAGAATTCATGCGCTTAATTTGCTTTTAGAGCGCTTCTCTATAAAGGAAATGTGCTTACCTTTTCGTCATTCATATCTGAGAAATAATCAATGCCCTAAGTATAAGAACCATATGGTCATATAATTGGTTTTTCGTTGCTTCAGTATTTCCAGCCTCAAATGTGATTCACTTTAAAAATTCTACAATGTTCAGATGAAATAAAACCACCAAAAAAACACTTTGAGCACTTAGTATACAAAGTATATATTTTTCGCTGATGAATATTAATGAAGTGTAACAAAGTGACCTCTCCACAAAAACAATATATAATAGCGCAAGTATTATATACATATCATATAACGGGTGATCCAAGCAGAGGAACTTTTTTCAATAGTCGTATCAATCTGTCTTTCGTTATTGGATAATATTGGATCAAATAGACCACGTCCAGAAGGCAGTGCGGAAAATATAGCAGCCGGAGCTGAGAGTGTACTCGTAGATTGTGGAGAGTCCATTCGGCGGCATGCGCGACGTGACGTATGGAACGAATTAGCGCATTTTACATCGAGATTTTATAAAGCTTCTATCAGAACTGAAGCCAGCCATCTAGCCTAAGCGACATCGCTTCGTTCTATGGGCACTTGAAAAGTTTAAAGAAGATCCTATGGTTTCGAGGCGTTCAAGCCCATTTCTGGCTCTGGTATGTAAATAAGCAAAATTGATGCATTTGGGACGAAGAGCAACGTGAAGAGATTCAAGAGCTGCCATTTCATCCAGAGCCAATGGAATCATCGACCCGATGGAATCATCGGTGTATATTGAATTAAAAATGATGCTGGGAGAACGTAACCGTCAATGGCGACCATTATCTCGCCTTAACTAAAGTCTACGCGGACAATCCCGCTTCGATTCAGGCTTTGGAGTAAAACATTACGTGTGTCATTCGCCAGTTACCAGTCGAAATGCTCGAACGATTCATCGAAAATATGCATTCTTCGTTATATTTGAAGATTCTGTGTTTTTTTTTAAGGTAGGAAACTTGGAAATGAATCACCCTTTATAATTTATACAATATAAGTAACATGTATCACGGAAAGAATGAATTTTCAACTAACTGAGTGCTTTGCGGTCGTAGTTTGTCACGTTTTTTATGGCAGCGTAATAATATAAAAGCGGTACAATAAAATAAAAGAAAAACAAAAACAACAACGAAGTAAAGCAAACAAGCAGCGGAGCGAAACCAAATGTAAAACCATTAAAAAAGTGAAAATATTTTAAAATTTCTACACATTTAAAATTGTGGTCAAAAATACTTCGTCATATGGCTGCGACAGTAGAAAGAGCTTGGAAAAATGAAACAAAATTTAAAATTGAAATAAAAAAATGTGCACGAAAAGCCACAAGAATGTTTTTTAATTACATTTTCCATTTACAAGTATTGTATTGTAACCGAGCTCCAATCAAAGAGGTATGAGGCGATTTAAAGTGTTGAAAGACAGTAAATGTACGCAAAGCAACCCTGTGAGGGTGAAAAAAGAGACTTTATCCAATTGGAAAGGAAACAGCGAATGAAAAATAAAAGAATATATAAATTAAGATTCATATTTAGTTGATTTGAATTTTTTATTTATTTTTAGTTTTTTTTTTTTGAAATTTCAGTGCTTTACAATTCGAAAATTAAGTTTTTTTTTCGTTTTTTAAACAGGTATAAGTTCCAGAAATAGAAAATGTATTTTAAATAGTATATACCAATTCGGCTATTCGCAGCATCATCACCAAGTCGCACTGCGTTAAGTGATGCAGACAATAACTGGACTCTCAGTGGTTAACCGAGTTCATTTGGGTACCCAATAATATAGATAAAGAAAGAAGGAAATGGAAACCAGAAAAGCTAGTGTGGTGAACAGACCAAAAGGCTGCTACCTCCAGGCAAAATGGAACTTAAAAATATTGTATGGTTCATTAGTCCTAAGATCCCATCTTCAGAAAATAGGAAAAGGCTACTCGAGCAAGCGTAGAGGATGGTAAGCAGCTGTAATACTATCTAAGCTAATGCTCAGTCTTCAGCCGGATGAGACTTCATAAATTCCAGGGCTTACACTGCTTCAACTTAAGAAACTTTGGAAAGCTGGGGTGGAAAATAACACGTTTTTTACGAAGTCGAATAAGATGCCGGAAAAGCTTACTTCGGTTATTACCCGAAAGCACAATGGGCCTTAAGATGATGGACTAGGTGCGGGCGTCTGCGGTCTGGCGCTTATGCACCCCTCTTTCAACCAGCTAAACAATCATCAACATTTTTTATTTTTGTGGTCTTCGTTTAAATAATCAATAAAATAGAAGAGTGAATACAATTTTTCAATATCTGCAACACAGCGCCATCTGTGGGAACTTTTTTTTTACATTTAGTAACCTATGTTATTCAAAGCGGAAGGAATGTTAATATTTTATTCACAAAATAGTTGTGTAAATTATGGTATATAAACATATATTAAAATAAGCAAGCAGATCATTGGTAAATACCCTTTTCAATGCTCCCATAACAGCGTCATCTGCTGCGAACCTTTGTTACCTATTTTTGCGGCCTATTTTTTATACTTTTTATATTTTTCTTTTCCTAGTAGCTAACTTATGAGTATTCAAGATATGATTCATATTAACCACATAAAATATATACGGAGATATTTTGTCCAAAGCGCTATCAGTCCCCTAAAATTTTGATGGAAACCCGACAGCTGAAGTAATTAATATCTAACAAAAGATATGAAGAGCGAGTAGTGATGAGAGACCTTAAAACCGAATAAAATTATTATAGAACTTACCATGTTTCCCCATTTCGATTGCAGCACCGCTTACTGGAGGCTTATTTATTATATGCGTTACAGTAAATACGAATGATCAACGATTTGGATTTCGCGCCACCTGTCGGAAGCTTTTCTGTTTCACTTACAGACCACGCTTAGCACTGACAACACAGGATCATATCTAGAACGGAGGTTATACTATTGCAGTCGATTTTCCTACATGGTTATTTGTGCTTCTTAGCCCTTCTACCTCACTCTTTGCTGGCATAAAGGACAAGCTATGTGTGTCGATATATTTATTTAGCAAAGCTTTGCATACTCACCGCAGCTTTCAATTTGAATGCAACGTGTCAATCACCGTGTGACCGCAAGAGCATTTTTCGCACATACTGCCACACTTCTATGTGAATATTTTAGCGGTAAATGAATGTGTGTAATTTATATTGTTTCAAATTGTGTGGTTGTATATATATATAAATATAAATATATGTATAAATATATATGCTAACATGGAAATGGCTTATGCGGTTATGTTGTGAAATTATAAGATTACTTCTTTATTGCATTGATTTACACAAATTTAATTTACAACTGTTTTTTGTAAAGAAATATGTGTGTATTTGTTTTGAAAACGTTGTACTACCAGATGGAATGGGGTTTCTTAGATACATTTATTTAACTTAATTATTATGAAGTCATAAGGCTTCTTAATCGACATATGGGATTAATTTGATAGAACAGTTTAAGTATTGCTACATAGTAGGGAAAACTCGGTCATAGTAGCAGTATAAGATTCTTGTAATAAACTTCAAATATTTATTTAGGTTGTGATCTCTAGAAGATGTTGAAAAATATATTGAGAAGAGACGTTGTTAGCAAGGCTTCAAAGAGAGCATACTAAGCGCGAAATCCCTCAGCTTTTGAGCTTTCGATTTGAAATTTTGTACATATCCTTTTCCTTCTTAAAAGCTGCCCACTTGTCGGAACCATCAATATCGGAGCACTGTAACATATATCTCTCATGCAAACTAATCAGTCAAAACCAAGTTCTTGTATGAAAAACTTTTTCATTAAACGAGATATCTTCACGAAATTTTTCATAAACTGTTTTCTGAGAAAATGTTATAATATCCAAACCTATCGTTCAGATCGGACCACTACAGCATATAGCTGCCATACAAATTGTTCAATCAAAATCTAGTTCTTCTGAGGAAAATCTACTTTCTGACAAGTTATCTTCACAAAATTTGGTAGAGATTATTGTTTCAGGCATTACCATTATTTCCAAAGAAATGTTTAAGATAGGCCGACAATAATATATAGCTGCCATACAAGCTGACCTATCGAAATCAAGATCTTGTATTGACTTTTTTATTCGTGAAAAGTGCTATAGCTGCGGTGCAACCAAACTAATTTAACTTAACTTTTTTTTTGTTTTCTAAATTTTTAATAAAAGTGAGTTTTCTTTTCTTTAATATAATTTATTTTTAATATAATTGTAATATAAATATCGTACACGACGACAGACCCTTAGGTATAAACCACAAACTTACAAGCTCATACCACGAAAATAAATGAAAACAGAACCAAGTATGCATATAAAATGCGCATTTCATTATTATATTTATGATATGCCACTGTGTAACGGTTTTTAAGTAGAAATAAATCGGTTTAACTTTTGCTTTGAAAATTTCATCATACGCCCTGTCGCACCGCATACGTACTTGTATTCTTGCGAGCACTAGTGCATGCAGTGATAACACTTTTATTTGTATTTGACGCCAAACCGCAATTTAAAAAGAAACTCATGAAGAACAATTGTACATGATTTGCGCTTTTGTTGTTATTGCTATTTGTGTGTTTGCTCTTTGTTGCACATAAAATGCGCACACAATCTAGAGGCAATCAGAAAAATGTCAAGCAGTTGGATGAATTTGACTTTGATACGGCGGAGACTTGAGTCAAACTGACTGGCTTTAGTGGGTCAAGTATGCCAAATAAAATGCAAAACTCATAAATATATATGAGTTGCCTGTGGTTGTGCTAATATATACGTATGTGTATATATAATAGTTCTATATGTATTAGCTTACTCACTCTTGATAAATATACAGCACATAAATAAATATAAATGTGTGTGTTGGTATGTTGCAATACTCTCTGGTCATTTGCACCATTGTGACAGCTATAGCGGCACTTGCTGACAAAAAGTAGTCTTCCCCAGCTGCAGCGCAAGCATGAAGCAAACAAGTCTTTTTTGGTTAAAATAAAATAAAGCTCAGCAAGATTTCCTGCATAAATTTGGCTCAACTTTTTTCATATTATTTCTTGCTTTCTACGACTTCATGCCTCGTTTTCCGGATTTTCATGCAACATTGCATGCGCCACAACTGACTGTGGTTATCTGGTTGCAGACAGACACACACTTGGCATACATCTTTATTCAACTTCAAGTGTGTATGTGTGCGCTATGCAAGTAAACGTTCGCGTCACATGTTATTTGCCACACAAATGGAGCGTGTATACGGTATTGTGGCAAGTCTGGTGGAACGAACGATTTCTTTGAATTAGTTTTTTTTCGGGTTTTAGCGGAGTTTTTAGAGTTGAATAAAATTGCAAGTCATGCCTAGAAATTTTTGAAAAAGATTTGCGTGGACGTAAAAATGAATATACACAGCAAGTAGACATAGAAAATCTTAAATTATAACTGGATTGCTAGAAATGTTATGATATTAGTAATCAGTGAGTACGTAGCTTGAATAATTATGGAATTAATGTGATACCCCTAAGCTATTAATAAAAATGGTTTCTTAAGTTATTTTCATCATGCCTTACTACATAGTTTTTGACTTTTTTAACTCTGTTCTAGTTTATATACATATATATAACTTCTGCAGTACTAATATATATAGTCTGTACTTTACCCAATATATTCTTATCTACTCTTAGTATGTCTAATATCGAAAATACCCTTCTCTACTGAACTCTGCTGGTATGCTCTATTATACATCTGCTATACTCTAATAAATATTCTATACTCTATACTATATACTCTATACTCTGTATACTGTACTCTATATTCTATACTAGACTGTTTGTATACTCTTTACTCTGTACTCTACTCTGATACACCTACTTTAAACTATAATTGATATATTCTACTCTGCTCTGACTAATCTGTGTATAGCCTACTCTAACAAGCTTTACTCTAATCTCTACATGAATATTAAAAACATGCTTTATAATATGATAAATCGGCTTATTTTACCATGTACTCGTAACAAATTTATTTCAAATATTTTTAAGTAAATTAATGTTCCACAAAAAATTCCATCATTTTCTCTCCTCTTTCTTTTAGGTAAGTCTTCATTTCCAAACATCGACTAAACATATGTTCTGCCTATAATAAAGGCCACCGACCTTCCCGTGAGTAGAAAAAATAAAACAACAACGCCTTTACAAAAAAAATATCGCATATTTGTTTGCAAAAATACATGCATCGGCACCAGGTTTTGTTGATTGAAAACTGAAAATTCTATAAGCCACGCAACTAAAAAAATTTCCGAAAATACTAAAATTCTAAGCAAAAATCTATTTTTTCTAACCTTTACAACTTCACACGTATCCCGCGTGCGATGCAATAATGCTACGTGTTAGCTGCTGGCGAAGCTGAAGTGCAAAAATATTGCGCATCAGCACGTGTGGCAACAGCATTTCTTTTTTTTTCAATTTTTATAGGTTATGTTTGCTTAGGATTTCGTGAGGTGCGGCTGCCTTTTACAATGTTTGCATTTTTTTGTTTTCCAATTTTGTAGTGTGAGCCAAAAAAGTCAATACAAGCTGCAATAATAAAAAGTGAACCAATTTTTTAAAGAATAGAGAAAGCGAAGTCGGTAAATAAATAATAAAAAACAAATGCTATAAAAAATTAAAAGGCTTCAAAGCAGCCAATGAAAATTAGGAAAGGTTTTCCGGAGCATACATATTGTAGCAGTATACTTTTAATTGAATACCCGTGAAGTTGCGAAACGTGGCAACAGTGCAAAATTTCTATATATATTTTAAGAGAATACTCCATGTTCCATTTTATTGAACAAACGCAGAAGTAAAGATAATCTAATGAAAAATGTCTGTTGCAGATCTGTAGCTGACGTTATACCAAACGAATTTGCGAAAATTGGCAACAATGCAAAATCATAACACCTGAAGAGCAAGCAAATACAACTCCGACCGCTATGTTTTCGGATCGTTATGACTTATAACTTTAGAGACTATATAAATCCCCTATTTCAAAAGGGTTTTTTGTTACTGTAACAAGATGGTTGCTACCTTTTTCAATGCTCTTCCGAAACTTACTCTGATAATCAGATCTGTCCTTACAATCCTATTTGAACTCAGCAAAAGATCCGTGAGTCACTTTTACTCAGCATTTACATATTTTACACCACGTCCTTATATTATATAATACCCTTGAATATTAGTAAAACTTTTTGAACTCGTTTTTTTTGACTACTGACCCTAAAATTAAAGACACTCTTTGAATCACCAACGCTTTCAAAGAGCTTGCGTTTGATTAAGCTATGTTTTGTGTGAGCAAAGCCATAAAGGAAGTGATTTCGTAAAAATATGCAAAATTTATCGAGTCATTTTGATTAGGAAAATATTGGTTTCACTAGTCAACTATCAGAGCTAAAGTAAAATGTTGGGTAATAAAAAGTTTTATGACGCCAACTAGTTGCACATGCGGATGCATAAGAGAAACGGCAAAAGGGCTAACACAGTTTTTACTATCACAACAGGCTTGCTTGTATTATTTATTTAAGTAATAAGGGAAAGTTAGCCGGTTAAAAGTAAAATGAAAAAAAAAACGTAAAAGAAGAAAGTTGAAATGAGAAAGACGAAAAAGGATAACGGTATAAAAGTCGTAAATTCGATGAAAGCACAAAAATTTGCCAACAACTTGATAGTCTGGGACGTAATATGGCAGTGAGAGTATGTGCGTGAATCTACTTTATTATAAAAGTGAAATTGTTGAAGTATTAGGGTGGTACCAAAAAGTTCCGAAACATGAGTCGTCTACGCTCAATCGGTAGTTCAAAGGCAAAGTCGATCGTTATAGCGAAATTTGGCATATTAGGGTGATCTTTATGAACCGAAACAAAGATTTTTCAACTTTTAGTTCAAATTCGGTAACGAAAATGTCAAATCGTTTCTCACAGTAGAAATTTTTTTTTTTTTAATTTTTTAAGATTTATACTGTCAATCGGTGATCAGAAAGTTAAATTGTAAACTCTAAATCGGTTCTTAGACAGGAAAATTTAGCATATTAGGTAGACTTTTGTAAACTGAAAATAATTATTGTTTTAATAAACGTGTTTATTTTATTAGGGTGATGCTAAAAAATATAAGCAATAATTTTTTTAGTTTAATAAAAAGTTAAATTCATACGCCGAAAGCCCATAATTCAATTCTTCCTAATTCCCTTGTTACAATATAGCATCACCCTAATGTTTCCAAATACGACGTGCACAAACTGAAAGTGTGTTACCTAAACAAAGCCCATTATTTTCACTTTCACAAAGCAACAAAGCAAATTAACTTTAAAATGGGGGCCACCAGCGCGTGGGTGATGGCAACTGACGAACAATGGACGTGAGACAGAAAGCCGCTGTAACACACAGCCACTTGCGTGTATGCAATTACGCGTCATTTGAGTGTGTATGGTCAGTTGTTGGCGCCCAAAACTATGCCAAATGTTACAGACTAAAAGCTTACTAGTTCATGGCAGCCGAAAATAAAACAAAAGTCGGACAGATAGTGTTACCGAAACGTTTCACGGTTGTGTGCTTTCGGTTTTTATGTAGTGTTTTGTGCCCGCTGGTGCCACAAGAATCTTTTTTCGGCTAGAATGTGCGCCTAAAAATAGTTTACAGTTTAGATTTACAAAGTGAATGCAGCAGCGGCAGGCAGTAAGTCCGTGGGTTGCCACAAACAACAGGCTACAGTTTAGACACACATAAGCGCATCGACGAAAAACATAACAAAGAAGCAACCAAAAAGGGTTCGGCCAAATTTCCACAGTTTTGTGGAAGAAATGAGCAGTGTAAGTGTCTTGAAAATTTGTGCGTTATAATGAAAACTTTTGTTTAAAGTTGATGCAGTGTGATTATCATTACTAATGCTATAGAGAACAAACTGCAATGCAAAAACGTGCATTTTGATTTAGAATCAAATGTATACTTTCAAGATGGCCAAGTGTACCTAATATTCTGCTTGGTAATGAATGTTTTAAAATGAAACGTTTTTATTTCTTTTGAAAAAAGCTCCAAACATTCTGCAAAGCTTTTTGCGTTTGTGTTAAAGGCTATCCAAAGAAAATATGAGCAATAACAGATATTTAGCTGAGATCTATAAAAATTCCCGAAAAGTGGCAACGTTGTAAAATTTTGATATATGAGTATATTTTTTTAGTATACTTGTAGCGCAAAAAGATGAATTTACAAAAGTTACAGTAATTAATTTACCATTTTAGATGTTTTCTAACAGATATTTTGTAAATTTCAAATCGTTTGTGAAAATTGGCAACATTGCAAACATTTCGATATTGTAAAACTTATAAATGAATAATTGCATCTGGTAAATGTTGAAGGTATGTTGGAAAAGCTTTTTTTTTTGCTCTCAGATTGAGAGAATTTAATTATGTAAAGTGTTAAGCGATCTTCTAACTTTTCTCAAACTCGTGAGTTTTTAGAAAGATGAAGCAGCTCTCAAGTTTTTTAATAAACTTTTTTGGAAGTCTCCAATTTGTAAACTGCTGGCTCTTAAAACACATCTACTCAACAGCAAATTGTAACTTAAACTATGTATACATGAGCCATCTGTTCGGTCACTATAATTAAGAGCTTAAAATAGGGAAACGAAAAATCTTTTCACACCAAACATCCGGCTATAGCATCCATTTTAAGCTTTGAAATATGGAAACAAAAATTAATTTTTTTTCTGACAGATGCTTAAAGATATCACCCTAGTCCCACTTAAACCTTAAAATGGAAACGTTTCCATGAAACGATATTGTCTTTAGAATGCTTAAAATGTAGCAACAGCTTTGAAATATCTTTTATTTTTCTTAATCGTGCCTTCTGAAAGCTTATATATAAAAACGAAAATTATTTTCACTCTGATTTAAGCTTAAAGCTTCCGTCTAATGTTTGTAAAAAGCCTATAATTTTTTAGTGACTACGGAAAGCGTAAAATAGAGAAACAAAAATTTGTTTTGTCTAAAACTTAAAGCTTTCGTAGCCTTGGCTTGAAAGCTTAAAATTTTTAAACCAAACCTACTAGTCATCTAAATATCTGGCTAAAACTTAAATTTGATCTCATATATATATACTTATATTATATGTTGAAGCTAAAGTACGAAAGGTAGAATTACTTGCTTCCAAATAGCTGGATAAAGCTTTGAGCTTCCATCCTCAGCTTTGAAACAATCAATAATTTTCTCGTTCCTGTATTTTGAGTGATTAAACTATGAACACTAAATTTATATTTATTCCAAATATCTGGCTAAAGCTTAAAGCTTCCATCGAAAGTTTGGCAACAACTTATAATTTTTTCGAGACTCGATCGTGACTACGGTAGCTTATTCAAATTTATTTTTGTTCCATATATCTCGACTAAAGCTTTAATCTTCTACGCTAAGCTTTGCAAAAACTTATAATTGAATCCAACATGTCTTCAAAATGCTTAAAGTATTTCTTTCAAAACTTCTTTATTTCGTTAATCTTACCGGAAGCTTAAAGCTCCCCTTAAAAGCTTTTTAATTTTTATATTATTTGGTATACGATTATATTTATTTTCCCCTGACTGTAGCTGTGAAAAAAAACTTTAATGTGTTAGTGTAACAACGCAAATCGAAAATCACAGCCGAAACAACAACAAAAGCAATAACAGCAGTAAAAACAACAAATGTGTAAACTAACGTTGCGGTTGACTACTTTTGACTTTGACTTTTAAACTGTGCGTCGCCACAAAATGGTCGAACCGAACCACGGCTCGTTTGCCTGCGTGCCATATACATATAGACATACAGACATATGCATGTTTGCGCCTAACTATGGTCCATGCGATTTTGGGTGCCGTTTTTGCTTTGTTTTTCCACTGTTTGGTTATTCAATTTCGCAATAGCCTCAATGGCGGCGATACTTTGTGGATAACAAAAGCGTAACTAAATTACATAACACACGCACAAAGGTGTACACACACATGCACAAGCATATTACGTATGCAGGCCAAAATAACTTTAGCGGCTTTTGATGTCGGCATTTGTGTGTGTGTATGCACGCTGGCTTACTGGCGTTTCACTTTCGATTTTAGCGCTCGTCTTCTTGTGTCTTTGCATGTGTGTGTAGGCCACAATGCTGCTTCCTCCTTTTTTCTTAGATTTTTAGTGGCTTTGCTGGGGTTTCCTCTTCTATGTTGGCTTTATCGCAACACATTTCAAGTTTATCTTCCGTACATTTCATTGCCAACACAACAATAGCAACAACAAGCGCGGATAGCAAGCTAACAAAGGCTTTTACTTTCTTTACTTAGTTTAGCAGGCCGAAAAAAAAATATTTTAATGGAAAAAAAAGAAAAAATCAATATAAAAAATAAAAAAAAAATAAAGCGGAAGCTAAACAAAAAAAAATATTTAAAAAAAATGTTTTTCTTACAACCAAAGCACTTTTCTGTTCGAAATGTATCCTTTTCCTAGGGCAACGATTAAAGGCATAGTAGAAACTCTTAAAGAAACACAGGAAAATTAATATCTCTTGGGGAAATTGTTTGCATTGACAATGTGTAAACGGAAACCGGAACTGAAAGTTGCTGTTTTTGTTGAATATATCGAGTTCAGCAGTGTATCATTGCATTGCTGAGCTGATACTTTTACTATCTTAAGCATTTTCTTCCTATTTGCTGATTAAGTATCCTGTTTATCTCACACGCAGCTTGTTGTTTGGCAATGCCACCTGCCACCATGGGAAATCAGAAAAAATTAAAGGAGAATCAAATAGTATGAAAATTCGCTTCGTGAGCTGAGAATACCTTCAGCACTGCATGTTTCAATACTAATTGATCAACAGTCCCTGAAGGACCTCGTCTGCTTCAATTTCTGACCTTCTGGTTCTCCCGAATACTCATAAGTGAACCCAAAATTTATGATGTTGATGCCTTTAAGGGTAAGTTTTTGAAGAAACCTTCTACTTCTCAGAACCAATGAGAACTGGTTCGTGGTTGGGTTAAGACTATTTTTTTTGGATGCCACGTAGCTCACACACAAGCAGAAACAAGGACCTTATACTAATTGCAGTTATTTTATAAATCATTTGGCTTAATTTATTTTGGGCATTATTCTCACTTGAACAGCAGTTTGCTCTTTATGTTACCCATAAAGTCCCAAAATTGGATCGCAAGAGTTTCATAGATTGACCAAGCGTTTTGAGCTTGACACAAATTTCTAAGGGTCGCTAACATCAATTCCAGCCATTTCGGAGGTGTATCTACTGAGACATTGCAATCTTAGTATGAAAAAAGCCAGGTAATAAACAGCGGACAAAGTGGCAAAATTATTCCAGGCAAAGAGCATCCGACAAAATGCCTACTCACAGTGTCCAGTCAGAAACCTAAAAATGCAGCAAAATTGACTTTTCAAAGGGGAAGTAGCTTGGAGGAATATGTACGGTTCACTCCAAAACCAGAAGGATCTAGCAGTTGCACAAGTTCTGGTGACTGTCCAGCGCTTGGTGAGCTCACTGAAGGTCCCTAGGTCAAGTCCTAGAATGAAGGAAGCATCAGCCCGTCCAACATGCTTACCGGCCTGTGCAGTTTTCGGCGATTCTTCAGTGAATGTATACCACTTTGAAGGAATCGGCACTTCGGAGCTGTGATTGTGATGGCAACCAACTTCGCTTAAAAGACACTAACGTGAAAAAGGGCACAGCAAGTCTTCTCCAATGGCTGCGCTCTACCCTCAAATCCCTTGCATGTATGTGAGCAAAGAGTTTATAATATCTGGCACCCTCATACACCCAACTTGCCATAGTCTCATATCAACCTTTGGCGCAAAGCGCTTACCAACTGCGCCTACAGCTTCAGCGTGCATAATGGCATTGGTGGTCATTCTTGGTGTTGTCCCTAATGCGCCGCAGAAGCCGATGAAGGCCGCCTTTACACACGCTGTAGCTACTTAGACTATGTGGTTTCACCAAGCGCCCTCCAACAGACTACCACCAGATAAAATCTAAATCGATCGATGCTTCATCACACTCTTCCCGATGTTTTATTTCAATAAACGCTTCCTATCAAGAATAAATACGTATAGCTTGTTTGAAAAATAAAATTCCACTCCAACCATGGCACTTAACGCCATAATGCACATGGAGCCCGAAGACATCGTCGGAAGGTATATGGCTGTGAAAGTTGCTATTAGACACAGAGAATCTGGGTTCTTAAAAGAACACGTATCTGAACACTCGGATATCCTCACACACTTCGACTTCATACCTGATCACTTGGATTTGTCAAGCCGAACTCTGGCGGTTCCTTCTTTGCTCATATACCTAGGAGAGAGTTGTGGGTGGGAAGAAGCTGTTGGGGGAGAAGGGCAGTGAGCTTCTTTACGGATGGGTCATAGCTTTGGGGAAGGTTGGTGGAGGGGTTTACTGTCAGGAGCTCTCTATCAACCAGAATTTTCTAAGCTTGCAGCCATTAAGGTAGCAGCTCCGGAGTGCAGCCTCCTTTAGAGAAGTGATAATTTACTCAAATAGCGGAGCGGCGATATTAACGTTGAACTCATTAACAGTGCCTTCAGGGTTGGTCGAGGAGTGCTTAATTTCGCTATCAATGGCACCGAGTGTCTTTGTGATGTGCCAGGCCACAGCGGAATTACGGGAAATTGCAAAGCTAATGAGTTAGCAAGGAAAGGTACACTGTAACCGCTATCAGTAGAATGGGAGCGGGTCCGTGCTCTTGTGTTCTACTACTAGATACTGAAGCTTAAAAAGGGCCACCATCGCTACATGCGTAGTCACAAACGCCTTAAGACAGAGGATCGATCGCACAGATCTAGTGATCTTTTTGCTCTCAGTAAGGCTAGCCTCCCTAGTTGTGAGGCTTTTAGCAGGTCGCCAATGATGTAAGGCCATCTGCGGAAGCTGTGTCAAAGAAGATGAGGTGGAAACAACTCAACACTTCCTTCTTAAGGAGGTCAAGACTTAAACAATTGGTAACCTTCTGTACCTTCAAACATTCCACCGAACTGGCGGGAATGGAAATTAAACGCCTGTGCAAATTTGTATTGGCTACTAAGTGTTTTGCTAATTTATAAGTTCGAGCACAGGAGTTCTTCTTTTCTATGACCTCACGCATATTGCAGTCCACGTGCGATCTTTCATTAACCATCTAACCTAACCTATTGCGCAAATTTATGTATCTTATTCTTGCTCTTTTTGCTTATACCAGTTTATTTGATTAAACCAGTGTTTTTTTCTATTCAGAACTCCCCAAATTTTGTCATAATAAAGAGATTATTTTATAGATCTCAATTAAGCTTTTTTTTTGCGAAACGACGACAAATAAACAGTTTCATTACTATTTTCTATTTACTAAATGTCAATCTCTTTACATTACAACTCAGCTATAACCTTTCACTACTAAAAATAACAAAAAAAATATATAAAAAAAACTGTATGTATAATTCACGACTATTGTCGCACTTAATTCAATTCACTTTTATTGGTTTTATTGTCATTACTAATGTCATTATTATTTCGCTGCCAACCTTCGCTTTTGTTTGTGCGTTTGTATGTGTGTGTAACCAACATTTTCGCTGCTTCGCCGCCGCCATTAAACGACTTCACTTGGATTCGTTTGTAATTATTACGGTAAATTGATTTCTAAGTAGCAACAAGTGAACGCAGCGGCAAGCAATTATAATCGCAATGCGACGGTTACACACATACACACATACATATACACGTTGCTTGAGTCCTACATTAAGTCATACTCAAATGATGAAATATTCCGGTACTTGGAAGCTCATTCATTATACACCGCTGAGTGGCTTTCAATGCAATGATTTATGCACTTCGACGACAAGAATAATAGTGCTGATGAGAAGACCACGCGATACGTTAGTTTGAGCGCGATTTCTAAATAGGAAGGTTGGCGGAGAAGGAAATTTAGGTTAGGGAAGTGCAAAAAAAGAAAAATAGTAGAAGAAAGGGCTAAGTACATTTTGCTGTTTTATGAGCGTGTCATTGTTTTCACATTTGTTGTTGTTGTTGTTTATTTGACATTTTCTGTTGTTGTAATGTTGTTGTTGCAATTTTTGTTTTAAGTTCTCAGTTCTTGAAAAAAAAAATTGTTTTAGTTGTTATTGCTGATATTGCTGCTATTGTTTTTGTTATTTTGCCATTTTGTTGTTGTTGTATTTTAGTAAAATTTTTAGTTTTTTAATTTGTGTTGTTGTTGTTTATGTGATATTTTTTTAAGTACGTTCTTGTCACAAATTTGTTGTTGTTGCAGTTTTTGTTGTTGTAATATCGTCGTGTTGAGATTTTATTTTCGTAGCAATTTTGTAATAATCTTGTTGTTATTGTTGTGATTTTACTTTTGTTGTAACTTTCGTTTTATTGCAAATTTGTTGTTGTAAATTTCTTTTTATTGTAATTTATGTTTGTTGCATTTTTAGTCATTGTAATTTGTTGTTGTTGTTTATTTTTTGTTTTTATGATTTTTTTTATAATTTAGCTGTTTTCCAATTTTTGTTGTTGTAATTTGTGTCTGTTGTACTTTTTGTTATTGTAATTTCACTGATGTCGATTTTTTGTTGTTGTGATTTTTTTTATAATTTTGTTGTTGTTTTAATTTTTTGTTGTAGATATTACTTAAGCTTTACGCTTCTCTCTCATTATGCGTTTTTTCGATTCCTGTCACATTAAGCTTATTGTTCGCTGTCAACAAATTTTTTCCTCGTATCTCCGCACTCTTCTCCATGAACAGCTTGTCATTTTTCTGCGCTTCATGGTGACACATTGAAAAGCAAGCAGCCAATCAATTATGAAAGCCGCCATTGTTGAAGGGTTGGCAAACAATGGAGAAAGGTATAAGAAGGCTCGGGTAGAAAGCAACGGTATGAAGTGTATAGGGAAGATAAAAAATAATAATAATAATGAAGAAAAAAGCTAAAAAAAAGTAAATTCACTACAAAAGCTGACAACTGAAAGGGAAACAATATGATACTTACCGTAAACACACAAAACTCTTAGTATGTGTGCATTCGACCATAAGTACGTTGTCGATTTTGATTTCAAAATGAGCGCGCTTGGTTTTGGCGTAAACGACGTAAATGAAATGACTGTTTGGTAATCAAGCGTGCGTAAAATTAAGTTTTCTTAACCCTTGCAAGCACTCAAACATACTCGTAAAAGAGTATGCCCGCACTGGCTCTATCTCTCCCGCAGTCGCTTTCCTTGGTTATAGTGAAAAATCGCTCTCTCTCCTTCCTCCCTTTTGCCATTCCTCAAACAATACATTTTTTGATTTTGGTCTTACCACTTTTGTTGCGCAAATGGTGTATAAAAATTTATTGTATTGACAATAAAAATGTTTGTTGTAACAGCAAAACGTTTACAACAAAATGATGAAGTCAAAAATTGCACTGAAATTCAATGCTTGTCAGTTGATGTGAGGCGAATAAAACGAATTAATGTGAAAAGAATAAAGTTGTCGGGAGTTATGGCGGTATCTGCTAATAAAGGTCGAAGATTGAATAAACCGAAGACCTTTTTCTTTAATGTAGGAATACATGTTGTTTGTCTGGCAGCCCGCGGTGAATGTTCGAAGAACAGTCCTTTCAAAATTGTAATAAAAACAAATAATAAGAATATAATAAAAAAAATATATACATATAACATTGAAAGGAAAGGAGCCTAAGATTTCTTATTTAACGGACAGTGCAGTCAGTAAAGTTTCTTGTTTTCTCCGCAGAGTTCAGAGTTCCCACCTATTCATTGTGCGAGCGGTTCCTTTTGTGGGAGCTGATTGCTTTTAAGATTTCCGCGTGATGTTCCGATTACTTACTTTTCAGGAAACTTTCTAATTCCTACACTATTTGCGTGAAGCGCTTTATCTTTTCTGCGTCAGCTGAGATGCCTGATCAGTGTCTATCTTCTCGAGCACGAATACTACGCTCTGCCACCGGGTTTTCCTCAATTGATTTTTCGATTTTCTGGTTTTTCGCGTTTCTCATCGGATTCCGTAATAGGAATCCGATTACTACCTCCTAGGTTTAGGGTGGTTTTAGTTCGGGAATTCTCACACATGACAGCAGATAGGCGTTGAACCTAAGTATATTAGCCTCGAGTTCGCTATTGTGTCGCTGTGACTAAAGAAGGAATGTCTCAGTACCTTATCTCTATCACTTAGATATTTTATGATTAAAATGGGTAGGGTTTGGCTACAGCAACATTGTGAGAAACTACAAGTCTGACAAGTTGCTAGTACAGCCACTTCAGTGTCAATAACTGCGGAATGGGAACGTAACGGAGCTTCTTTGGCTTCTTGGGATTCACAACTGCGTTGTTGGACCTTAGACCATCAGCAAACGTTGGCCAACTTCCTTCTGGACTGTGTAAATTTTAAGAGGTGTAGGAAATTCTTCCCTCTCAGCAAGCCTCATCCTTCAATGATTCCAGGAGTTCTAACTGGACACTGCCAGATCGGGACTCATGCGGTAAGATTGATATCAGCTGTTTAGAATAAATGAGATAGAATCCGCTCAAAACTTCTTCTTCGAATGTTTTTCTTTTGCCAAATCAAGGCTAAAACATCTCGGATGTCATACTTTCCCATATCCATGTGAAATAGCGAACATAGAAATACAACACCTAAGCAGCTTAGTGATAGCTTCATAGCTGAATCCAGGAGTTTTTCATCTAACTTCACACAGGGTTGCCTATAATAATCTAATTGTGATCCCCCGCCGTGTTGAAAGGTCAGCCATCTAACATAACCTAACCTAATTGTTTTTTCACCGGTTGATCATGGAAAACGTTGAATCCGATCTCCATGAAGACCCTATCGGTTGCCCAGGAATTAAACATTGTACAGAAAACTGTTTGGTACCATTTAAATAAAGATGGATACAAAAATAAGATATATAGTTGTGGCACGTGGCAAGAAAGACCTCATGCAACGAATTTCTATATGTAAGTGACTACTGAATCGTAACAAAACCAATTCACGTTAGAAGAGGCTGACTACAGGTGATAAGTGTATCACTTACAGCAGCGTCAAATGAAAATGCCTGTGGTGGAATCGCGTTGAGCCGAAGCTAAGGATAGCTAAACAATGGTTGACGGTCAGTAAGATTTTGCTTGGTGTTTAATGGGATTGGCATGGAATCATCCACCATGACGACCCAGTCAGTCGCCTAGAAACAGCCAGCTTTATCCAATAGGAGAGGAGTTGTAGTTCATCAAACCAACGCCAGTCTAAACAGATTGAAAGTGCTTCGACTGAAGTTCCAAGAGCTTGGCCGAAAAGTTCTTGGGCAGCCACTCGATAGCTCGAACCTGGGACAAATAATTACTACCTGTTCCCATCGAAGGTGAATTTTTTAGCTGGTGAAAAAATCGCCTAAAGAGAAGCCTGTAAAATTTTACTGCGTTAATTTTTTGCCAATATGGACAATGATTTTTGTATGGGAAGTGCTAACAATGTACCTTCAAAATGGCAAACAGTTTTAGACAAAGTAAAGTTAAAACTATGCATATATAGCCTAGAAGGTTTATTCTGACAATGCTAGAAAACTTCAATTTATTGTAAAAATACTATATTTATTTTTATTAGCTCTATACGAGTATATACATGAATATAGAATAGAACTTTCAGTGATTGATTTGTTTGAGTATTCGCTGAGGTGTAAAAAAGTTAACCAAAGTCCGACTTCTAAATTTCTATAACCTTAGGTTAAGTTAGGCTTAATTTGTTTAAGAGGTCGATCCTATCAGGGATCTCACTAAGACTCACGGGCTGTTGTGTTACCTAAAACTCGTATATAATATATCATAAGACCTTTATAGGTCAACAAAGTGCTTTGGGCCGATCACAAATTTGTTGAGTCGGCAAATGTCAATTTCTGCTATATCTCCTGGTTCACCGAAGATAAGACCGTAGATGTTTCAATCTCAGTGTTCAAAAGCTAAAAGATGGATGAGAAAATACCTAAATATTTTCATCTCACCTTCTTTCAAACAACTTCAACTCTTTTTATCGTATCTACAACCAAAACGTCAGCGTACTATGTCGTATTTTCCACTGTCTTGAAACTCAAGTGAGATTTTCTGTTATTCTGACGAGAAGCTTAATGCTTTTAATAGAATTTTCTCTATAGCCCTGTTGTTACACTAACAATATTTGTGGCCCTTTTCGCTTCAAAACATTCGTCTTGAAAGTGATGGCAGACTTTAGTCAACAAAAAAATTAAAGCAACCCAACACTCAAGCCTTAAACTCTTCAGGTTACACAAACATACAGATTTTGAAGTGAAGTAGCAGGAATATACAAAAAACGGCTAAATAGATATACAATGTATTAATATTTGATGGACTGGCTTTGTCGAGACATGGGTTACAAATAGAGGAGTTTACTGCCTTCACAAAGAACGACCTTTAACAGTCCGAGTGCAGATCACTCTTCTCCAGGATTAGTTATAGAGCTTAACCTTAATGAACCCAGCTTTTGCAGAATCTAACTATGACTAAAATTGGCCTAAAATTTGATATTTTATTCAAAAGTTACTCAAAGAGTGAAGAGCTACTACTTCGAAATTATTAATGAACGGAGAATCGGAATTCTTATGTTATGCTTTTCCACTATTATATTCTTTAATAATGTACAATACATCAGAATGGTGACCATGTTAACGGTGCAACTTTTTTCCGCGTAAGAGTTCGGTATGTCGGTTGGGGACCAACTGGGACTTTGATGTGAAATATGAATATTTATGCCTTTATTTACGCAATAGTAACGAAATTTATTATAAATTCAATCTTACAACATAAACTGTATTTATATAGGCACATACATATGCACATACCTATTTATATGTGTGTGAGCCCACGCAACGGCGCACAATTTTGCTGAAAATATGTCAGTTCATAATTTATGAGCAATAACGCTGCCATTGAAGCGTAAAACCAACGAGTAAACGAGTATACAACCCGACAACAACAATGACAATTACAGCAACAGCAGCTGGAAAAATAAGTGCAACAAATGCCAATAAAAAAACAAAGGAAGAGACAAAAGAAAATATATGAGACGCGCCCAAAGAACCCGGAACAGTAGAGCCAAACATATGTACAGCTTAAAAATATTTTTGTACATATATCCAACGCCCACCTTAGAGATGCTTTATGTATGTACATATATGTATACACCTACCCACCAATACACAATTTAACAACAACACCAACTATAATGCAAAATAAGCGCAAAAATTCTTCGGCAAGCGAAAGACTTGGAAATGGAAGAAACAATTGTTTGGAAATAAAAGTATAAAATAACGGTAATAAAGTCGTGTGACAGCGCAGCTGTAGTGGGAAGGCAGACAATACAAAATAATATCGAAATATGAAAGCTGAGATTGTTTGTGTAACAAGTGGAAAATATTGGAAACTCACTAAGAAAGCCGATAAGGCCATTGGACACAGAAACAATATTTTTCTCGCCTCTGTGGCATTAACAACACATACTCTCACTCCGATATACATATGTATATGTATAATATATATATTAATACTCTTATATGTATGTATGTGCAAATGGGCATACGACTTCTCCGAATCGGAAACAATGTCGCACTACGGTCTATAAAATGTCAAAAGGAAATTGTCGAGATTTTCTGGAGTAGCAGGGTATCGACAAACACAGGCCGGCAAGCAGGCACAAGCAACTCAAACAAAGAATTGTTGGTGAGCAATGAGGAAGCAAAGTGATTGTATGAAGCGAGAACAATTGTTGTGTGCTTGAAAATGCTTAATTGTTAGTGCAAGAAAGGACTTCATTATAGATTTCATATATACGAAGTTTCTTATTCGTTATACATAAGTATGCAAGTATTCGTTTTTTTATAAAATTGTCATAATAAAGCTTTTCACTACAGTCTCAGTAGATGAAGAAGAAATAATAGTGACACGAATAACTGAAAATTTTTATAATAATCAGAGTAGCAGTTGATTACGTTGAGAGCGGTCTTTTAATTTTGACAAAAATAATTTTTTAACCACCAATGGATATCAAATTTAATATGTAAGAGAATCAAGAAAATATTTTGCAAATGTTTGGCTCAACGTCAATATATCTACCAATAAACGTTTGGAAATGATAACTTTGAATCTAATCAATTTGTTTTCAATAAGAGGTAGTTAAAAAATCAGATATTACACTAAAATCTAACACAAAAAAGTTAACATAATAAATATCCTTATAGTATATCAATACAGAGATTTTCAGGAACATCATGTGCAGTCCACTAGAATGACTGTCGATTGGACTCTAGTCACCGACGCAAAAATTCGGTTTTATTACGAATAAAGAGCATTCAAGCACACCTCATAATCAAAAATTCGTTATTTTTGTTAGATTATGAACTTGAGAGGTACCCAATTCGCACAAAACTTTCACCACTTTAGGGCATCATTGTTCGCGGGGTTCATTTCGCCTGTTTCAAACTTAGCAAATCTTTTTTAAAGGGTTGATTTCTCCGGTGCAGAGCCCAAATTAAACAGTATTTTCCCCTGAAAAGCCATACTTTATAGACGAAATTTTTCCTGATCCATATTTTTTATACTAACACAAGTTGCTTCACAAAAATGCTATATTTCATTAACTAGTAGTTATAATCTAATAGAAATCATATAGATGGTAGTAGTAGTATTATCCATGTAGCAGCCACAGTAAAGCGTGGACGGGTCCTCTAATTAAGTATATATAAGTTAACCACGTAAAGTTTACGAAAAAGTGTGTGTGTTTTTTCCTTCCCAGAGCCCTACTACTGTTCATTATATTTCGAACAGGGTATATTAGGTTTATCACGAAGATCGTAACACTGTGCTTAATATCCTTTCTTCTTTAATGATGTACACACCGCTCACGCGTTTATAGCCGAGTTAACAACAGCGCGCCAATTGTTTCTTGTTTTAGCGATTTGGTGCCATTACGAGATGCCAAGTGCAGCCAGGTTCTTCTCCATCTAATCTCTCCAACGCAGTGGAGGTCTTCCTCTTTCTCTGCTTCCAACTCCGGGTACTGCGTCGAACACTCTTGAAGCTGGAGCGTTTTCATCCGTTCGAACGACATGACCAAGCCAGCGTAGCCGCTGTGTCTTCGTTCGCTGAAATATGTCAATGTCGTCGTATATCATCGTACATCCACCGTTTCATCGACCGTGGTATTCACCGTTACCAATGCGCAAAGGAACATAAATCTTTCGCAGAGCCTTTCTCTCCAAAACTCGCAATGTCGACTCAACAGTTGTTGTCATCGTCCATGCCTCTGCAACATATAGCAGGACGGAAATAAGAGTGACTTATAGACTTTGGACTTTGTTTATCGAGAGAGAACTTTATTTCTCAATTGCCTACTCAGTCCAAAGTAGCATCTGTTGGCAAGAGTTATTCTGGGATGGATTTCGAGGATGACATTGTTGTTGCTGTTAATACTGGTTCCAGAACAGACGAAACTATGCACGACTGCGAAGATATGACTGTCAACAGTGACGTGAGAGCCAAGCCAAAGAGTGATGACAGGAGATATTTCGTTTGCTACCAGACCCATTTGCTTTGCTGCCTTATCCAGTCTGGAGAAAGCCGAATTAACGGCGCGGCTGTTGAGGCCGATGATGTCAATATCAACGGCAGACGTCAGTAGCTGTACACTCTTATAGAAGATTGTACCTGCTCGATTAAGTTCTGCAGCTCGAATTATTTTTTGCAGCAATAGATTGAAGAAGTCTCATGATAGGAGCTTTTGGTATTGTTCAGCGTTAGTTTACACAGCCGTATTAATTTTGCGGGGATACCAAAACAGCTTATCATGCTGTCAAAAGTATCTTTGAAATCGACGAAGAGGTCGTGTGTGTCGATCCTCTTTTCACAGGTCTTTTTCAAGTTTTGGAGCATGGGGAATATCTGGTCAGTTACTGATTTGCCAGGCCTAAAATCACATCTAAATACAATGCACGCTTGATAGAACCTTACATGCGATGATTAGGAGGGTTATCCCACAGTGGTTGGCGCAAATAGTGGGTCTTCCTTTTTGTGGATTAGGCACAGAGTAGATTGTTGGAAATTGACATTGCATTATAACGCTAACCCAGAAATGTGCCTCATATGGTAAAATAATTTTTCGGTAAGAGCAAGACAATTTTCAAGCATTGTACAGAAATGAAATATAACGTGATAAAATGGCAAACTTTAACCGAAACAATATCTAGCAGTGGAACCAAGTAAGTTTATGATCTGTAATATAAGTTAATAAGACAACAAATATGAATTTTATTCTTTCACAATATCGACTAATAATAAATATGGAATTTTTACTCAATATTTTTTTAATACATGGCTTTGTCAACACCTGCAATATTGCCCTGCCTTCAAATTCCAAGAGTATAACACTTTTCTTCATATTCGAAATTATTCCAACCTCACTGGTTTTTCTTTGTTTTTCGAAGACCGCTCATATTTTATTATTATTATTTATATCCTAAGCCATATATCTCCCATCTTATTTAGTTAGCCGTTCTCAGGCCATCAATAAAAGATGATGAATACGCGCAGACAGCACTAATACACAGACATAAACGCACTTATTTATTTGGAGCAGTTAATTTTTTACGACAAACAACGCCAAAAACAAACACACATTTGCACAGACAAGCAGATCAGTTTAGAGCGCACCCACACATACATACACAGGCAAATATATGTGTACACACAGGTATACAAACATGTGAAGAGTATTAGCCGCACATTTGATGTGCTCACAATGCTCAGGTGTGCTTTGCCACGCCACACACACCAACTCACACGTCGTGTGAATTGGCTGCGCTTATGTGTGCGCGTGTCGACATGATTTATGATGTGCCATTTATAGTGGTGACAATTGGGCGCTATTTTCCCCCACATAAGCGCCGCTTTTACCGCAAACAGCACGGTGGCTTTGTGATGTTTTTGGTATTTTGCACAATTTTTTTGGTTTTTCATTTTTTTTTTGTTTGCGCGCCATAAATGCATGTGGATTTTGTATGGTTGTATGTATGTTAGATCTGAAAACAAGTTGCTGACAAATCCTTGTAGATCCGCATACATAAATATTATTTGAAACGCATAAATAAAACGGTATATGTGTACTCTATGGCATGTATGTGTAGATATATGCATGTGTGTGCGCATTTGATTAATTTTCACGCGCGGTTTTCATTTATAAGCCGCCTGCCGCATTATAAACACACAGCTATAATACAATACATACATACAATTGGAAGAATTCAAATACACGCACACCTATTCTCAAACACATACAAATACATGCATACAAATAAATATTGGTTTACACACAAATATGTACTTTCAAACATTCATCAAAGCCCTCAACTCTTTGAACTGGCGCGCTACTTGCCTCCTTCAACACACCTGCGGCCCCACAAACCTTCATTATTTGTTTGTTCGCCTCTCTCCTTTAGCGGCAACTCACTCCGTCGCCCTTTGTGTTCGCCACGCTGTTTTACATGCCAGCGTTTACTTTGTAATGCGTGAAAAATAATCTTCCACTTTCTTTCTTTTTGGCACATTTTTTTTATTGACATTCCTACATTCAAAATATTGCCTTGTTGTTGCTATTGTTGGTTTTTAATATTGTGTGTTATGTAGTCTCTTATATTGCGCCATTTTTTATGCATTTTTTACGTCAACAAATTAATTCGTTTCCAATAGGTAATATTTTACAAAATTTTATGGCATTTTTTATTCCCGGAAAGGCATAAAGGGGTTCAGTTTATGAAATTAAAGTGAATGAAGTAAGCTTTCATATATAATATGTATCTTCACATATGTACATACAAATAAAAACCTACAGTAATGTGGTATAATTTTTGAACCTATACACTAAGTGTGATTGTAGGTGAAAATAATTGAAATGTACGGAGAGGAGAGTCCAATGCCTTTAGATAGATTTTTGAGTGCTACAAAAAGTAGATGTTTACCACTAAATAAGTAAAGGGTGTCCTACTTGTTTAAATAAAAAACACAGAAACTTCAAATTTAATGGGGAATGTTTATTATCATTCGAAAGAACCTTTGGCATTTATTCTTTGAAGATCATCTCTTCCAATTGTTGGCCACGGCTACGTCTGATATGGTTCATCGGTTGAGTTCACTTTTCGATGACTCGTTCAAGCATTTCGACTAGTAACTACCGAATTGATGCTTTGCTCCAATGCCTGAATCGAAGCTGGATTGTCCACATAAACCTTAGACCTTAGATATCATACGATCTTGGTGGCCAATCGAGCGATCCAAGACGTGAAATAATTTGCTCACAATAAATCCATTGATTGATGCGATGTCTGGGAAATGGAACCGTCTTGTTGAAACCAAGTGTCACCAAGATCACGAGTTTCGATTTCAGGGATCAAATAGTCGGTTATCATGGCGTAATAACGGTCGCCATTGATGGTTACGATCTCAACGGCATCATTTTTGATGGACTATGGACCACGATTCCACCGGCATATAAAATAAAACTAAGCGTTGACTTTTCGGGATGAAATGGCAGTTCTTGAAGCTCTTCTGGTTGATCTTCGACCTAAATACGGCAATTTTGCTTGTTTAGAAAACCCATTCAGCCAGAAATGGGCCTGATCGATGAACAAAATTTGGCCCGAAAAAGTCGGATCTTCTTGGATCTTTTCAACAGCCCATAGAGCGAAGCGATGTATCTTGAAAAGGTCGAGCGACTTCTATTCTTGCACAAGCTATATTTTGGTATCGGCGTAAAATGCGCCAAGTCGTTCCTAACTTCAGTCGAGTTGCTGCGAACGGCGTCGAATCGTATATCCCCGGTATTCGTATACATTCTCAGCTGCTATATTTTCTTCACTGCGTGCTGGACGTGGTCCATTCGTCCGAATATTATCCATTAATGAATACTGGGTCTTAAGATGGGTGATGGTATTGCAAATACCAGAAAGCTCAAAAGGCCGATTCTTAAAAGGAGGAACTGCTGCACTTACTGAAAACTTTGGGGAAGTGTTTAATCTTGATAAAGTGGTCTAATTAATACTCAATCTTTCTTAAAGAAGGTTGTCCAGACATTTAACAACGGATTGCTGTGTACCTCTAAAAGAGCAATGATTTTGATCCACCGCTAGATCACGAATCGTATGCAGTAAAATCTCTTATATTCACTGTAATGGCAAAATTTACTTTAGTAAAATTCTTTCAACATATCACCAAAAAGACATCACTTCAATTATATCTCAGCTGTTCCTGAATGTATCTTGGAGCCAAATCTAGCCTATTTCACCATTTTTCTGTATGTCAGCTGGAGTAAAAAGATCCACTTCACCGAGCTCTTCTTAGCCCGGGATTTCTACCTCAGAGAGGTCGCCAAATTAATCAGCCTCAACTCTAATAAATTTCTTTTAATTCTTTCAACCCTTTGCTTACACCCTTTACCTTCTTTGCGACGTGACAATATTTTTATTTTAGGTTTTCCAAGCATGCTGATGATTTCTGGTGACGCATCCAATAGGTTTTGAAAGAAGTTATCTTTTTATAGCCTCGCTCTTCGCATCTTCCCCGATTTTCCTTTTTATCCCCGACCCCGACCCCGAATACTGAATAACTGAACTTTCAATTTAATTATAAAAATATTTAGAGCAGTTTCATCAAGAAATTAAACAGTTCAGAAGCCTCTTTATCAAACAACATAATGTATAATGTCATAATATCCTCAATAATTATAGAAATTTACAGTGGCACAGTACAGGTTTCTATTAATACATAATAGTTGTATTGAAAAGAAGTTAATTGTCTTTGCGTTAAAAACAAACTCCGCTCTCATAGAAACCCTAATTCCTATGTTATTGGCAAAAAACTGGTTAATTTTCACAAGCTTATCCTGGGATAAACATTGACATCAGCTAGAAGTAATTACTTGGTGCCACATTCAGTCTGAAAGGTGGTCCAGAGGTCCTCGCGAGAGCTGAGAGGGTTCGAGAGGCAAGAGGATTCGAGTAGAGAACGTTTGAGAATTGAGGGGGCTCAAAATTTTAGTGACCAAACTGATATGTGTCTTATGTGGCAAATTAAAGATGCGTATATAGTAGCTAATTCACATGAAACTAAGTTTGATGTGTGATTTTGTGTGAAATTGCTGAGATCGATGCGAAGCAAAATGTTGTACAATTCTCATCTTTATTCGATTTGTCTAGCAACTATCGCTTTTGTTCAATGAAGAGAATGCAAAATGTTTACTCTGACATAATATTTGCTTTCTTCGTTTCAAAGAAAGTAAGAGAAGGTCACTAAGAGACTTAAGTTGCATATGATAAAGGTGTTAAGCAATTTTTGTGACAAAATCTGAGTTCTTACACTCACTTAGTACATATTTGGAAATATATATACCTTGACTACTATCCACCACGCAGTGAAGAAAATATAGCAGCCGTAGCTGAGAGTGTACACGAAGACCGTAAAGAGTCGACTCGGCGCCGTTCACTGAAATCTAAAAGCGTACAAAATATAGCTTGTGCAAAAACTGAGGCCACTCGACCTTCCCAAGCTATATTCCTTCGTTCTATGGGCTCTTGAAAAGTTCCAAGAATGCATGAAATTTAAACTCTTGATCTCGGCGGTTTCAACAAGATGGCGCCACTACCCACACATCGCATCAATCAATGGATTTATTGAGAGAACACTTCATGATCAAATAATTTCAACTTTTTTGCCGGTCGATGGCCCACCAAATCGTATCATATCACACTGTTGGATTCTTTGCTGTAGAGATATGTAAAGTCTAAAGTCTACGCGTACAATCCCTCGTCCATTAAGCGCTTGGAGCAAAACATAACGCATGTCATGCGCCAATTATCAGTCGAAATGCTCGAACGAGTCATCGAGAATTGGAAGCAATGGATGAGACGTAGCGGCGGTCAACATTTGAAAATGACAATTTTCGACAACAAAAACCAAAAAATGTTCTTTGAAATGACAAAAAAACTTTTCCCATTAAGTTTGAAATTTTTGAGCTTTTTCTTAAAAAAAAAAATTAGGAAACATCGAAATAGATCAGAAAAATATGGTATTAATTGCCACCTTCAGTAACTCCTTAGATGCACTTAACGAAAAAGGTGCGCTCCAAAATAGGTGGTAATAACTTTTCTAAGTTTCAAAATACTATAAAAGTAGAATCTTCTATACATATTACAGTACGTATTCACTGAAAGACTCTTAGAAGACTCTCAATCAAAAGAATTGAAAAGCGTGCAAAATAATTCATTTATTACTCAAATTGGGTCATATTTTAAACAAAAATTTAATTTCTTGGAGAGTCAAACTTAAAGCCACCCTTAACTGCAAACTTTAACAAGGTTCTTTTCAAGTTTCTTTCAAAAGCAAGCAGAAAAAATCCCAGTTATTTGCGGTTTGGCAAACTTTCCTCACAACTCACGCCTTCATGCAATTTTTTGTACTATTTATTTGCATGTCTTCCTTCCGCACGCTTTCCATCATTATTCAGCGTGAAGGTCGATTATGTTGTAATATTTATTTCGGCACTTTACTTGTGAACTTGCAACAAACTTCAAAGACCACATACTATATAGTTTTCTGGGATTGTGGGTGCGACGAAAACTGCCGAACAATGTGGGCGCCACCAAAATGTTACACTTGCCACAAAAACTACTTGCGCACTACCAAGCATTTATGTACATACAGATTGTTGTGTGCGAGACGATCTCTGCTATGCTATGTTATATGTAGTATGTGTGCTATGCGGCCGAGTAAGAGTGTGGCGGCGGCTGTTTAAAGTTACTTTTCTCTTGGTTGCAGCGCGTACTTTTAATTTCTTTGTAACGGTTTCATTTTTATGCCTGCACTCAATGCGCGAGAGCCAGAGCGGCAGAGGGAGAGAGCAAGAGACGAAGGTAGAGGGAAAACCGTAAAGCAAATGGTTGCAGAGAGTTGCGCAGTTGTAAAAATTAATTTTACGGATTTGGAATGCTAACGGCGTATAGCAATTGGTGCGACTAAGAGCGGCGTGACGCAGGGGAGAAGAGCGGAGGTGCTCGAAAAGTAGAGGAACATGAGCTTATGAGAGATATTGCAATTTCGCGCAGCCGACCTACTGACTTACACGCTTCAGGGGCAATGTTGCTGCCAACAACAATAATGCAACTAACACGGACAACAACAAAAACATAATAACAACGAACAACAACAACAACAATAACGGGGAGAAAAAACAAAAAACACCTAGCAATTGCGACTTTGTTTGCGAAATTGTGCGCCACATTTTCTGCTCATGTCGTTGTTGTTGTTTTTATACCCTGAACAAAGCGTATTAAGTTTACCATGATGTCTTAAACGCCAAAAAGGCGCAATTGTTAGGAGTTTTTAGTCAGCCTTGCGAGCTGGGTCGATTTAGCTATCTCCGTCTCTGTGTCCGTATGACCATTTGTATATAAACTCTCAGTTTTTGAGATATCGACCTGAAATTTTGCATACTTCCTTTCCTCATCAATGATTTGCTCATTTGTGGGATCATTACGAAATTTGGTACGGATTATTATTCAAAACAAAGCAAAAACATTCGAAGAAACTCTGGAGATCGGACAACTATAACATACAGCTGTCATACAAGCTAACCGATCCAACTCAAGAGAAAAATCCTTTTGCATCCTTTTGTGTTGTAAAAAATGCGCCTGTGAAGGGTATTATAGCTTCGGTGCAGTCGAAGTTAACATTTATTCTTCTTGTTTTTGCATTTTTTCAACTGTAGCTGGCAGCATGCTCGCTACCACTACTTCGCTCGCATAACAACTGAAATTTGACGGCACAGAGTAAAATGTTGCAACTTGCCAGGCGTAAGGTGGCGCTAGTGGCTCTATTATTAAAATCGCTCGGAAATGCAGTTAGAGTTGGCGGCCAGCAGGGATTGCGACTACGAAAATCAGTGGCACACAAACAACAATGCAATTGACCTTAACCCAATTGCGTCACAGCAGCAGCCTGCTGTGAGGTGCGGCGGTGTTGCTGGCGGTGGTCGTAAGTACTCTGTTAAGTACTTACTTGTACACCTGCAAAAAATGCGTACTTGCACTCAAATTTAAATGGCAACAATGCTTGGGTGCCGCATTTGTAGCGGAGCAAGGCAGTCCTTTATAAGAATCGTAAAGAAAAATGCTGCATAAATTTAAGTGTCTGAGACGACAATGGCTAAGTCGTAAAGGAATAGTTGGAAAACGCTTGACCGATGTTGGAGAATAACATATAGTAAAACATGCCATTGACCTCTTATAAAGTACATTAGGGAGAATACCAACATATATTTCCTCGGCATATTTGTTGACTTCAAGGGCGCGTTTGATTACCTAAGCTTTGATCGACTGATATAACGACTGGAGGAGTTTGGCTGTCCGGAAATTACTATTTGGCTACTTTTCGGACAGAAAAGCCTCTCTAGTCGGCACGAATGGGAATGTGGCAATCGGCGATATTCATGGCTGCGCGCAAGGATCCATATGCGGTCCATATATTTGGAATCTCATAATGGACTCTTTCGGCTTCGGCTCTTCGGGGCTTCGGATGCCATATTGTTCGCACCATATTTCGTCGAAGTTTTGTGGCTTGTGCCAGGCTAAAAAGAGGTTGGAGTGTGTCATAGCTGCGGAATGATTGGATATCCGGCGGAGACTTCTAGGTGATAAGGTCAGGTGTCAAGACCTTTGGAACAACTCGAGTGTATCAAAGACAACCTGTTTGTGCGGAGAGCGGTTTGAAGATTGGGTTAAAGTAAACGAGGAGTGCCCGATATACTCAGATATAAGGAATCTCGAGCGTATGGTGATCAGCTGCAATGATGGACTATTAGATGTTAGGGATGTGATCACCACTAGTCGGAATCCTGAACAAGTTAGGATGGTTTGCACATTGAACTGCTTAGGCGACGAAAGCGTGTAACCGAGAACTAGTATTAACTTCTGACAAATGCCTCGCATCTGCTATGGTGCGAGTGCCATGGAGTAAGGCAGTCGTCAGTAAGTGCTCACATTAAATACGAGTACACCGGACATTAACCTTTTAACACATCAGACGCTAATTTTTCCTTAGATTTGTTGAGTAGTGTATTTTCTGTGACAAAGCTATAAATTTCCTTTGGTATTTTATCCTTAACAAGTTACGAAGAGCTTTCTTCACCTTAGGGTAAAATTTTATATCTCGAATATTCAAAATACTCGACCAATTCCAAATTTTGTGCATATAATTATTTTGGCTTTCTTATTTTAGATTGTGCAAATGTGAGAAACCGGGCCACTACCACGTCTACTCCTCATACTATACGAGTATATCATATAATTTTGTATATACTCAAGTTAATTTTATACTCGAAAACAGTTCTATCTGTAATAATTTTTATATATACTATATTATATTTTGCATATAACTCTATACCAACCCTATTTAGTGGTTCATTATTCCTGGTTTAAAGTGTTGAAGTTTATTGAGAATTGAGAAAATTAAAGAGGAGAATATTGACCGTAGACTATTTTCCGCAGTAGCTCCCTTCTAGTTCTCCACACACTGGTCGGAATCATCAATCTCAAACTTTTTTGCCGAAAAATAATTAGAATTATATTATTTATAGCCGACGAAGTATTCCGTGTTACTAGGCCTATAAGTTAGCCAAAAGGTCTCTCTTTCTCTCCAGACACTAGCCTTCATTTTCTCCGCTGTATTTGTATTGTTATTTAATAACATAATAAGTGTATTTTTCTTTCGCAAGAGATTGATCAAATCTTAGGTGAAGTAAACCTCGTCCAATTTCAGGGTTATATTATTTTAAAGTTCCAGTAACTGTCTCCATTAGGACTTGAGGCAATTTCCGTGGAAGAATATGCACTCAACATGGTCGTTTTTAGGTTTCGATGCGGTGACCATACCTCATTTAACCTCTTGAGGTATTAGAAGTTGTACCTTTCAGAAACCGAGTTAGATCAATGTCAAATTGATTCAAAATCTTCTAAAACTCTCAATTGATGCAATCTTTGTTTTTTTGAAAATATCTGAAGTTTTACCACCATAGCATGTGCTTCGCAACTCTTTGTTTACGATGCAAAATTTTTTTCTGGCGATTTTTACGATACAAGTTAAAGAAAAGTGCTGGAAAATCGTCGAGTTGGTATCAAAGATATATCAGAAGAACTCAACTCTTATACATCAACACATTTTGCTTAATATCTTGGGCATTATGTGTGTCTAGGCTAAAATCTTCTCAAAAGTCTGGAAACTTTTGCAAAAACGACGTCGAGTAAAAGTCGCAAAAGAGTTTCTGGACAAATTAGCTGAGGACCCTTAGTTCATTAAACGCATCATAACTACTTAGTGACGAGACGTTGGGTTTAGGAATTGAACGTCAAATGAGCCGAAACCGAAAACATCGCATCAAAGTCTAAGTAAACGGATGCTCATCATTTTCTTTGATTACTGTGTGGTTCGCCGAGAATTCCTTCCATAAGGCCACGGACCTTTTGGTCAAACACAACACGAGAGTCATCGTTCAGCCACTGTATTCGCCAGGTTAGGCTCCTCTTGAATTTTATCTTGTTATCAAACGCAATATAAAGTCATTAATATTATTAAAAGTAATTCGTCGAAGGCACTGCAGGCAAGCCGAGCAGAAAATTATAACAAGGTGTGAACTATTGGGTTAGCGTTGGCAAGCTTGTGTTGGCTCAAGGAGATTATATTTTGAAAGTAATAATAAATATTTTTATTAAACTACGTGAAAATGTTTGTTCCCAGTCAAATTTTATCAGATAAATTTGACTTTGGTAGTATTGTTTTTATCCAGTCCCAAAGCAGTCGGTCTTGCATATATTAGAATTTAGTTTTAGCTCAAATGGGGGTACTTTCTTTTGAAGGCATAAATCTCACGTCTTCCAGTGAAAACTCAAATAGCTTTTTCTATAAAGTCTATACATATCTTAGTACCATGAAAGGGCTCAGTTTGTTCATTCTACTTTCACCAATCTCTTGTTTGTTCATTCTACTTTCACCAATATCTTGTACAAATTCACATGTGCTCCTACACTTCCGATTGTCAATTCTTTAAAAGTATTAAGGGATATTAAAAATGTCTAGTGGAAAATGAGAATCTGATGAGCAGAATAAACCACAACTTCTTGGAATGAAAAGGTCATACCACCAAGAAGTCAAAATGAAGAGACTCTAAATAGGCGAGAAACCTATATTAGTATTTGTGTGTGTGTAAGCTAGCTTACACTTAAGACATTTTGACATGCAACATATTGCGTCTTGTAGATTTAACATGCCACATACAGCAGTTAATGTCACTTTCACTGTTTTTGACCTCAGCGACTTGTATGACAACTACAACTACAGCCACTATTGTTGTCCCTACTCGTTTGTTGTTGTGTCACTTATTTTTGTTGTTATTGTGCGATTTTTGTTGTTGGCTACGCTTAAGTGTGAATTATATGCCTGCCAGCCTAGAATAGGCAGACAACTCGACTTTCTTGGCATACCCGCTCTCGCCTCCGTACTCCCGACGACCAGCGGGACTTTAGTGTCAGCTCGGCTCGGCTTGTTAGGCAGGCCTGCTTAAACTTGTCATTCATTAAAGTAATTGGTGTGGAGGCACGACATGCCGGAGCGATTAAAATGTTGAAAAAGTAAATGCAAAGCGGTGAGGGGGTTGAGTGCGGGAGGTCGTTTGTGTGAGTGAGGTCGAGTTGACGTGAAAGGCTGCCGAACACACACACACGCGTACACTTTCAATTGTGCACAGTGTATGAAAAGCCGTTTTGTGGCAAGCAGCGCTGGTTAAAGTGCCACTCGACTCACAGCCCCTCACTTTTTTGTTGTCTACAACAAAAGTCTTTTGCATTGGTGTGAGTAAAATATTTGTAACGAAATTAGAAAAAGCAGTTAGTGTGGGGTTTGGCTGCTCAAGATTTCGAAATTGCAACAAAAAGTGGAATTTTAGTATAGATATATGTATAAGTATACATATACATATGTGTGCCTTTTCATGTAGTTGTATTATAAATATATAAGTATAGTTGGCTGTATATGTGCGTTTTCATGCGCGTTCTTAACAAACCTTAATACCTAGAAGTCTATGTTAAGGCGTAATGACTTTGACATATACCCGCATGCCATTCACACATATGCTTGTTTATGTGCATAGATGTGTGCTTGCTAAGTAGTAGTTATACTTGTTGTTGTTTGTCTGATAATATGCTTCGTTGAGTTTTTCACAGTTATGCTGTTGGGAATTAAATTCATTGTCAGCGCCTGTTTGCTGGTATACTTTGTGTGCGTGTGTGTTTTGACACTTTTGAGCGTCGTACCTATTAAGAGCTGTCGAACATGACATAATTAAAAGAGATTGTCAACAAATGTGGATAGTTCAAATTTCAAAGAAAATTCCGAGAAGTCAAAACCCTGCTTGGTTTTTAATTTGTCTGCAGAAGATGACAGCTTTGAGTGTCACTATAGTACTTACGACGAAAGAAAAAAATTTGCTTCGGCAAAGGACGAATTGAAGTGAGCGCTCGGATACTCTCATCTTTTCACTTCAGAAACCACCCTCATTGCTTGAAAACACTTTTGTACCGACTATTTTGCCTGACAATTTGTAGCTTACAAAATCATATGGTTTCATAGAACTGTCACAGAATCAACCTGCGAATTGGTACATTAATAAAATAAGCTTTTTAACCTAAGACAAGATAGGCTTACTGCCTTCTGAGGTTTTAGAGACATATTTTTGTTGACGAAACTAAAACTAGTCTCATTTTTTTAAGTTCACTTTATATGACACTTTTATTAATTTCAATTAAAAGAACTTCAACTAACCAGAAAGTGGCAGTGATATGCTATAGTAGTCCGATCCAAACAATACTATATGTTCGGATATTGTCTTGGGTAATAACCTATGTGAAATTTTGAGAAGACATTTTGCCAAATAAAAACGCTTTCCATACAAGGACTTGAGTTTGATCGGTCAATTTTTATGACAGCTACATGCCTTAACGGTCCGTTCTGAACAATGTGTTTCGAGATTGCAGTGTTGCTTTCATCAATAACCTTTGCCGAATTTAGTACAGATATTTTGTCAGATAAAAAGTTTCCTTACAAGAACTTGATATTGATATTTCTGCCGTATGAGCCGCGCCGATATCAGCGATTTAGACAAGAACGACGGAGAGAAGGTCGTGTGACCATTTTCAGATCAATATCTCAAAAACTGGGAGACTAATTTGCATAGAAAGACAGCCCAGAGACGGATAAGGCTACACCGACCCGGCCCGTCATCCTGATCATTTATTTGTAGGTATACTTGAAAGGTTATACGACGTTTCCTTCTGGATGTTGCAAACTTCGGGTATAAAAGTTAAAACCTGAAGCAGAATGTAAGGAGGTTGTACTAAAAATACTACCTTACAGAGTTTGTTTGTGAATAACTGAGTTTCTGAAAAATGCAAGAGGAGACATTTCACTAATGGAGACTTTATCGGAACCTTGAATTAAATAGTGGAGCCAGGTACTCTACGATTAATTTCAATCAATTTGTTTACAAAGCAGGAACTTTACGGCTCTGTCAGCAATTTGTTTAAAATGTTTTAAAATACCTTAAATGAGAGTGTAAAAGACCATCGTATGACAATTAAGTAATGAGGCTGATTCCATAAAAAGCCGTGTATTTGAAAATTATTCTACAATTCTGCCATCCCCTACAAAGTAGTCCCCTTGGGCAGCTATACAGCGTTTTCAGCGCGTTTTCCATGCTTCGTAACATTTCTGGAACGCTTCGACTGGGATGTTCGCGAGTACCCTCGTCCCGGCCGCCTCGATGTCCGTAATCGACTCAAAATGGGTTCCTTTGATCACCGATTTTGTTTTAGGAAACAAAAAAAGTCACAGGGTGACATTTCGGGCGAATAAGGCGGCTGTTGTAACACGGCGATCCCTTTAGAGGCCAAATACTGGGATACGGTGAGGGCGGTGTCGTGATGAAGGATCCAGTTACGAGCGATGTCTGGGCGCACCCTGCTGGCTCGTTTTCGCAATCTTTCGAGTACTTGGCAATAGTAGGCTTGATTCACAGTTTTCCCCGGTAGAACGAATTCTTTGTGGACGATTCCACAGCTATCAAAAACGACAATAATCATCGTTCACACCTTCGACTTGCTCATGCGAGCTTTTTTCGGGCGCGGGGCGTGCGGAGACAACCATTGTGAGCTTTGGCGTTTGGTTTCCAGATCTAAGAGCACTATCACCATACACTCTTAGAATTTTAGCGTACGTTTCCGAAGCTGTTTCGCCCAATCTGGCGCAAAATTTTATAGCGACGCGTTGCTCTTGATTTCGTCTTTCCATTTTCGTGACGAGCACTACAAACACACGTCTACTCAACTTAACGCAACGGGCGAACTAAACAAGCTAGAGCGATGGTACATATATCAATAGAGAGGGGAGAGATGCCGGAAAAAGAGAAAGGAAATCACAGGTTTACCATAAGCGCGGCAATAAAATTAGTCTCATTACTTAATTGTCAAAACCTCGTAACTTAGGATGATTTCGTGATGCTTTTCAAAAGCCATATACAGAAATTATTTAGGTAGTAATAACTGCCAAACAAATTCTTCTTATATGCAAAACTCTTCTGATCAGAGAATTTAAATTTTTTTGTCTATCAGATAGTAAAACTCGAAAAATTAGGTGCGTTTGACACTTTCCAGGAGTATTATTATTGAGCTTCAGTTTTTTTTTCACTGAACTGAATATTTAAAATATTATAACTATATGTCTCTCCTTTATGTAGCAGGTCAAATTAAAACTCTTCGGTCTACCATAGAAAAACATAAATTTTTTTTGTAAAAATTCTTTTTTTTCATTCAACACTGTTCTCTTCAAAGATGATACACAGTTATAGAATAATCTTTGGGGACGGTAAATTGGAGACGTCGCTTCGTTGAGGATCCGTGTTAAATGAAAGAAGTGCTTGCTTCGCCATTGAGAATCACCTGCCAAGCCATTTAAAAGCGACTAGGTGCGCTGGGAATGATTCCGCAAGGAAGAACTTGGTTTACTTATGACTTCACTACGCTATATGATGATGCTCGGCCTCACGTTGCCAAACCCGTTAAAACCTAAAAGCTTAAATCGGAAGTCCTACCACAACCGCCGTATTGATCAGATAGTATACCGTCTGATTATTATTTATACCGTTTGAAGGCCCTTGGTCCAGCTCAGAAGCAGTTCCACTCACAAGACGATATCGAAAAATGACTCGATTCTTGAATAGCATCAAAGGACGAACGGTTTGACCATAATACGAGTAGTGTTCGAGCTTTGCTAGAAAGATGAGAAAAGTTTGGACTAGCGATTTGTGATTTCGAATAATTCATCTGTACCATTTCCTAATAATAAAATTTCAGATCTATTAAAAATAGGGAACTTTCTTGCGCATCTAAAACAATATTCCACTCTGAACAGGATATATTGGGTTTGTTACGAAGCGTCAGAGACCCTATGATATATGAACATATATAAATTGAGTCGATTTAGCCATGTTCGTCTAACCACTTCACATCTGAATATACGCGAAATAACCCCTCATTTTCTGAGATATGGATCTGATTTGGTCCTTTTCTAACCAAAAAGTGATTTATTTGTCGGAACAGATATTGGACTACTTTAGCATGTAGCTGTCATATAAACTGACGGATAAAATCTAATTTCTTTTGTTGAATCCTTTGTATTTATTCTATGGCTTCGGTGCGGCCGAAAATAAAGTTTTTTCTAGTTTTTAATTAGACTTGGACTCCTTCTGGACACCCGCGAGTTAAGTAACATTTAGGCATAACAGCAGTATGATTCTTAGTCTCTTTTTATACTCTCGCAACAAAGTTGCTAAAGAGAGTATTATAGTTTTGTTCACATAACGGTTGTTTGTAAGTCCTAAAACTAAAAGAGTCAGATATAGGGTTATAACTATATACCAAAGTGATCAGGGTGACGAGTAGAGTTTAAATCCGGATGTCTGTCTGTCCGTCCGTCCGTCCGTCCGTGCAAGCTGTAACTTGAGTAAAAATTGAGATATCATGATGAAACTTGGAACACGTATCTTGGCTCCATAAGAAGGTTAAGTTCGAAGATGGGCAAAATCGGCCCACTGCCACGCCCACAAAATGGCGGAAACCGAAAACCTATAAAGTGTCATAACTAAGCCATAAATAAAGATATTAAAGTGAAATTTGGCACAAAGTATCGCATTAGGGAGGGGCATATTTGGATGTAATTTTTTTGGAAAAGTGGGCGTGGCCCCGCCCCCTAAAAAGTTTTTTGTACATATCTCAGAAACTACTATAGCTATGTCAACCAAACTCTATAAAGCCGTTTCCTTCAAGCATTTCCATATACAGTTCAAAAATGGAAGAAATCGGATAATAACCACGCCCACCTCCCATACAAAAGTTATGTTGAAAATCACTAAAAGTGCGTTAACCGACTAACAAAAAACGTCAGAAACACAAAATTTTACGGAAAAAATGTCAGAAGGAAGCTGCACCCAGGCTTTTTTTAAAAATTGAAAATGGGCGTGGCGTCGCCCACTTATGGACCAAAAACCATAACTCAGGAACTACTCAACCGATTTCAATGAAATTCGGTACATAATATTTTTTTTAACACCCTGATGACATGTACGAAATAAGGGTGAAATCGGTTCACAACCACGCCTTCTTCCAATATAACGCTATTTTGAATTCCATCTGATGCCTTCTCTTTATAATATACACATTAGGAACAAATGATGATAGCGGAATAAAACTTTACACAAATGCGGTATTTGAGCTGAGGTATCCCTTGTGGAAAAATTGTCGTGATCGGACTATAACTTCTCAAGGTCCCTTATATCGAACACGAAAAACTCAGTGCCTAACCTAACCTAACTTAATTTTTCACAGAAAATATCGGTAAATCACTCAGAATTTAATTGTAATTAATTTTACTGCAAAATAAAAAAATGACGGATAATGAAATCTCGATTATCACTTTATCATGCGAGAGTATAAAATGTTCGGTGACACCCGAACTTAGCCCTTCCTTACTTGTTCTTATTTGTTGTCAAAGTTGTTGCAATATTTAATGAAATGAAAGCATTTGATTTATTTGGTGACTTATCATCCAACGATTAGTTAAAGTAAATATTCGCCCTTCGATGCCACTAAATCGTGTCATTAGAGCTTCGTTAGCAAGTGTATCCGCAACTTTGTTGGTAATTTGAAACCCGTTGGTGCACCCACAAAATGGCTGCGATGAGTTGGTGAGGAAACAACTATTAAAAGTAAATATGTAGCTCCAACGAACAGCAAGCGAGCAGCGAGTAAGTGAAAGTGTAATTTAATGGCTGACGGATGTGCATAGAACAGTTGTTGCGCTCAAGGTGAGCCAAGGTTGCGCAGCAACCCCGGCCGGGATATGTAAACGAGGTGTGTCGAGTGCGGCGAATAGTTGAGGGTGAACCAAAGTTCGTGTTTTTGTTGTAGTTGGTAACTCGATGTATGTGTGTGGCAATTATTTTGGTGATTTTGGGTAGCAGTGTTGGTGTTGTTGTTGTTTAAATATAGTTGGAGCGTTATTAAGTGCAATTTAATGAAGCAGACGTTGATGAGGCTGCTGTCACCAACAGCTCAAACGAAAGACTTACCTGCAGGCTGGGTATGTAACTAAAATTGCTGATGGAAAAATCAAAAGTTACAACACACACAATCACAAACAAATTGCAATGTCACGACCGCTGAACTTTTCGTAGGTGAGCCGACAAAAAGACAGCGTCAAGTAAGACTTGATGAAATTTGACGCGCAATATAAATGGAAAAACAAGTACTGGCGCTGCTGCAGCGTGCCTTCACAATTTTTCGGCCTACAGCTTACAGCGGGCTGCCGTGCACCGCGCGCCATGACGCGCATTCAAACATCAATTAACGATGTTACAAACTGGTGTTGACACAGTCGCCAGCGGTGGGTTGCGGCAGCTACTAGTGGAGCGCTCACGGCAATGCTGCGGGCGCAACATGAACTCCGCTGCAGCCGCAAGCGTAGCTTGGCGCGAAGCATAACATGGCAACCAGCGCAGCCGCAGCGTTGCTACTCACCGCGATGTTGCGGAATGAATGAGTTTCTGAAGCATCATGAGGTGTTGTGGTTGTTTTTGTAGCCTTCGTCGCTGTAACGGCTTGCAAAAAAGGTTAGTTACAAAAATTGAAAGTCAGCAAGAGCAATTGTCGCGACCTCACCTAAACGAGGTGAAGGTTGTCACACTGCCGCGCACTGCCACCGCTGAGTGATGAACTGATGACTCGCGCTTTTACACCTACAAAAGCCACTGTCGCCGCTGACGCGCGCTTGCTACTTGTTTCTGTAATAATGTGCAGCAGCTAAGCGGCCGCAGCGTTGACACGAGCTCATTTTGTGTGCCACGGGGATATGCCTGGCCGTAGCCGTAGCGCGCCATTTGGTTGTGGGGAAAATTGCGCAAATGATGAAAAGTTGTTAGAGGACAAGTGGCTGGCGAAGTGGAAAGGCTGACACGATGAAAGCGTTGAAAGACGCCCTAAGAAGACTTCACCAAAAAGAAATGAAATTACGTAAAAAAAGAGAGTGTGGCACACTATGCAGGTGTGTATGTATGCGTTTGCACTGGAGATTTGCTTGATGAGCGCTCTGACCCACGTTGGCCGGGGTGCCCTTTTTGACAGGTGTTACTAATGACTGGGTACAGTGGTGCGAGAAGCTGTAATATTTGCATCGGAAGATTTTGAATAATAGATAATGCAGAGTTAGTTTAGGTTTTTCCATGGAGCTCCGATCGATTTAGTTAATTTGTACCAGAATTCGAGATACAGTTATTTCTGCAAAGTATTGTAAGTACTAGCCGCTAAAATTTCGCTTACTTACCTCTAGAAATAATGACGTTTTCACTAGGAATGCTACATAAGTAGACTGATAGGAACAGCAAACAACGCCATAATTTCTCCCGCTCTTTCGACATTTCTTTTCAATAATGTTTGTCATTTTATCAGGGAAACGATCCAACAGCGAGTCAAAATTATTAAAATTTACTATCAAAATTCGGAGTCAGTGAACTCTACTTTAAAGGCGCTACGTTCACTTTATAGTCGTTATAATCGTCCTGTCAGAACAACAACCACAAATTTGAATCCACAAGCACGGTACAAAATATTCCCCTGGCAGTGAGACAAAGAATTGATCGAGAATATTACTGCTGCTAGCGCATCAATTGAGGAAGACCCAAATCATTGCGAAAAGATCTTAGCCTATATGCCTACAAGATCAAATTGACGCTGAACCCGCTTGACCATGCTTGACAAGCAAATGTTCGCGAACTCGAACATGGTCCGGACTTTCATAGAAAAATCTTCAGGCTCATTTCTGGCTGAATGGTTTCGCTAGTAAGAAAAATATGCGTTATTGGTAAGGCAGAAATCCACACGTACTCCATGAGTCACCATTGCATCCAGAAAAAAAATATAGTTTGGTACACGCTACTATGAATGGGAATCGCTACCGCCCAATGATAACCGATTATTTTTGGGCCGAATTTCTTGATATGGACTTTGAAAATATGTGGTTCCAGCAGGAGGGCGCCATAAACCACACAGCGAATGTCACAATCGATATATTGAAAACCAAGTTTGGTCACGAAATGGCCCAGTCAATCGGCCGCCTCGGTCGTGAAATATCTTTTAAAAAAGTGAAATATTTTAAAATTAGAAAAATTTTATAAAAATGATTTGTTTCAAAAAGTTAAAAAATTCAAAATTGATATAATTTTTTTGAATTCTAATTTTTTGAGAGAATTTTAAATATTTTTCAAAAACTCTAAATATTTAGAGATGGGAATAATTTTGATAGGAGTTGCCACCTTAAAAAAAAGTATTTTGCTTCAAAAAGTGAAAAAAGCTAAAATAAAATAATTACAATAGATATTATTTTTTAAGTTCAAAATTTCTAACATAAGAGTTTCCAGTCTTTTTAAAATAATGATTTTTGCTTTAATAAATTTATTTTTTTTTAAGCGTATAATTTTTCTGCAACCTCAGCACACGGTGCACTGCTGCTCAGGGCATTGCCAACAGCTGTTTGCAGCAAACATTTTTTCAATGAATATAATACAAATACATTTATATGTATATATATACATATATTTGTATGCGAGTGCCCCTTGAAGCTGTTAAGTGCCCGAGGCTTTAAAAATGTCAATGCTAATGCACTTAAAAGCAGAAGAACAAACGTGAATGACAAAAACTTTCAGTCACACACCAGCGACGCGCAAGGCGAATGGGCAGGGTTAAGGCTCCTCAAAGAGCTATCCATATAAAGAGGCAAACATATGATGCTCACATTGACATATAAAATACAGAGCGTTGTGATTGTTGTTGGTCGAGGCAGCGTGTCGTGTTGTGTGAAAAGCAATTCAGTGTGACACTAACAGCGCTGCAGATGAAATGAATTGCAGTGGGCAGCAAAAGCAACAGCAACAACAACAACAAATCAAATAAAATATAGTCGAGCGCAATAAAATGATATACAAAGTAAAAGTGGCGACGGCAGTAATGGCAGACAAGCATGCGAGCAGACAAGCAGGTGGCAAGCAGCCAGCCAGACAGCAGCAGTTGACACTGACAGTCGGGCGCGATTTGGGCGGCGGCAAGTTATTGCTTTTTGATTTTTTATTTACTCTCACACATTTATTTTTTGTTGTAATTGTTGTCGCTGTTTTTGCTTTGCCCTGGCAATACATGAAGCGTGACATGACCTTGTGAGATTTGTTGCTCGCGCCATAGGTGGCGCGCGATTTCAGCTGTCAGGCGCAACGAAACCTTGCACACACAGACGAGTATTGCGTGGGAAAGTTTAACTCACATACACAGCAGCAGGACACGCACACTGATGCCTAAGCACAGTTGATGGCCGTTTCATTCCGAAATTTAAAAGCCATAAAATATTAGCAGACAAGACAATAAATTGTGAACAAATCACACAGTTATTATTATTTTTTGGTTAAGGGGCTAATGGACGCAATTTTTTTTTGCCCTGAACAGGGAATATCAAGTTAGTAGTGAAACTTGTAACACTCAGAAAGAAATGCTGGAGAGCCGACGAGCCTATAGAGTACATATTTAAATGATTAGCAGGATGAGTTTAGTCGACATAGCCATCCATTCCGTTCGCTCGTCTATCCGTCCGTCTGTATATTTGCGTACTAGTCCCTCCGTTTTTGAGATATCGAGCTGAAATTTTATAGGTGCTCTTTTCTCCTCAAGAGATCTTCATTGAATATATTTTTTTCAATTTAAATTCACCAGCTTTTTCGAAAGCTATAACTCCACGGACCTGAATAGCCATAGAAAATAGACTGATATCAGCAAGATCTGCCAAATTACAGTTATAGACTTCTAGATCTCTAATATGGTGGGAAGCTTGATACTCCTACTTCTAAACTTTGTTATCCCCATCCAGTATTCTCAAGAACTAGTTGATTTGATAAAAAATTGTCGGAAAAAATCATCACTCAAATATGTTTGGTGAAAAAACGATATCTCAGCAGAATTTTTCCAAAGTAGGCAATGTTGTTTTAATAACCACAACTGTTGTTTGAAAGTCGAGTCTGATTTTTGATGTAAAAGGATAAGGTACTATTATATATAGTATTTACACATGCTTCATTAAAATACTCTCGATTTAAAGCACTCCAAGAAAGAAATAATCATCTCAACAAGAAGTACTATGATCAAGTTCAGGAGTTGTTGACAGTATTTGAGATGATGAAGTAGTTTTGGCTTAAAATAGACAAAGAAAAGGACAATAATAACCGATCTCGTCTTAAGCATTTTAGAAAATGAACAAAAATTGACACTTTTGCTTTATAACATAACATAACTTCGTAGTTTTTAAGCTGGTATTATAAGTAATTGAATTGATGTATGGATGGGCGAAAACATAAGCTCCCAAGCTCCACATTGATCTGCAAAGGATATTGAATGTATTCTTGAAAGTAAAACCAGGAAACAAAAACTTGCTTGACATTCAAAAAATAGTTTGAAGGTTTTTGGTCTATTTTATTATACTCTCGCAACAAAGTTACTAAAGAGAGTATTATTGTTTTGTTCACATAACGGTTGTTTGTAAGTCCTAAAACTAAAAGAGTCAGATATAGGGTTATATATACCAAAGTGATCAGGGTGACGAGTAGAGTTTAAATCCGGATGTCTGTCTGTCCGTCCGTCCGTCCGTGCAAGCTGTAACTTGAGTAAAAATTGAGATATCATGATGAAACTTGGAACACGTATCTTGGCTCCATAAGAAGGTTAAGTTCGAAGATGGGCAAAATCGGCCCACTGCCACGCCCACAAAATGGCGGAAACCGAAAACCTATAAAGTGTCATAACTAAGTCATAAATAAAAATATTAAAGTGAAATTTGGCACAAAGGATCGCGTTAGGGAGGGGCATATTTGGTCGTAATTTTTTTGGAAAAGTGGGCGTGGCCCCGCCCCCTACTAAGTTTTTTGTATATATCTCGGAAACTACTATAGCTATATCAACGAAACTCTACAGAATCGTTTCCTTCAAGAATTTCCATATACAGTTCAAAAATGGAAGAAATCGGATAATAACCACGCCCACCTCCCATATAAAGGTTATGTTGAAAATCACTAAAAGTGCGGTAACCGACTAACAAAAAACGTCAGAAACACAAAATTTTACGGAAGAAATGGCAGAAGGAAGCTGCAGCTGAAGCAGCCTAATTCTAAAAATTGAAAATGGGCGTGGCGTCGCCCACTTATGGACCAAAAACCATATCTCAGGAACTACTCGACCGATTTCATTGAAATTCAGTATATAATATTTTCTTAACACCCTGATGACATGTACGAAATATGGGCGAAATCGGTTCACAACCACGACTTCTTCCAATATAACGCTATTTTAAATTGCATCTGATGCCTTCTCTGTATAATATATACATTAGGAACCAATGATGATAGCGGAATAAAACTTTACACAAATACGGTATTTGAGATGAGGTATCCCTTGTGGAAAAATTGTCGTGATCAGACTATAACTTTTCAAGGTCCCTGATATCGAACACGAAGAACTCAGTGCCTAACCTAACCTAACCTAATTTTCCACCGAAAATATCGGTAAATCTCTCAGAATTTAATTCTAATTAACCGAACTTAGCCCTTCCTTACTTGTTTTTTCTCTATATTAGTTTATTTAGTGAGATAGCTCCCATATATCTAATATATGTATAGATTTGGATTTAATTATAATCTTACTTTTTGATATTCTGTTTATTATGTATCATTATGAAGAAAATAAATAAAGTCAAGTGAGTAATTCCCAAGAGCACTGTTATACTTTATATATAGGAATTATAAAACTCCCGGTTAACTTTATAATATATATATACTTATATACTCCATCTGTGAAGTATCTTCATGAAATTCAGAGGGAATATACTATATTTATGGTAATGATACTATGTTCAATATCACTTTTGCTTAATATATACTTTCTCTTATCTGATATTTGACCGAATATATCTGTTAATATAGAAGATATTTTATTGGCATTAAGTGGACGTTTGATTCTCATGCTTAACATGATTTGATACTAAAAAATTAAAAAAAAAAATCATCCAATATTTGCCCTGAACCCACATTCTTTATATGAAACACACACTTAACATCTCAATCGAAGATAGCACAATTAAATTGGGGAGTTTATTTTTATTAATAGTTCGATAATCTGAAGAAAATTACATTATCTAATTATCTATCTAATAATATTGGTTTAGTTTTGTACCAAAGTTAATAATCTTTACTTTCTACATTTTATACTTTCAGGTAAGAGAATTTACAAATATGTCAGCTTAAGAACCAATGCAAAATTCTAAAAAAATCCAAATCTCTTCACAGGTATGTTGAGTTCATTAATTATTACAGAACCAGAAATTCAAAATAAATACTATCAAAAATATTGCTACAAAAAGTTATTAGCTGACATCTTCCATTTTTTTAGCTGATACGAAATACACATTGAGATTAGCTAAAGACGACAAAGGCGGTCGAATTTTCAACAATTTTCCAGCATTATCACCCTCATGTTAACATTAACTCACCAAACTTTAGTTTTAGTCGTTCAGTCGTTCTTGATTCCTCCATGTTATGTATGTCTTGTTCAATATTATTTAGTATTTGATCATAAAAAGAGTTACGCTTGAACAACGTTAAAAAATCATTCAATTTAATTACGAAAATTCACCTTTTATAAGGAATGTGTTTCGCGTATTTCGCTCAACTTACGCTCAACATAATCGGCCAACTGAGCATTTTGGTCCGGTCGATTGGCCACCAAGACTGTGTTATATTACACCGTTGGACTTTTTCCTATGGGGGAATGTAAAGTTATTCATCTTGCATGCCAAAAACACTACTTTTAAATTTTGAAAGTACCTTTTTGTATTCTGCTTAGTTAGATCAAGCTCACCATAACATTTCGCCTAAATAATATGACTCTGGACTGAACTTTTCTTCACAACTTGTTATTTGTATTGCTCGAGTATACTGGCAAAGTGAATATGGGTTGCAATCCTCGTGTCTATATTATATTGGGTTGTCGAAAAAGTCTTGCGGTATTTTCGCTAGTTGGCGCTGAAAGCGCGTAGTTCTAGTTTTATACGTCGCATCGGGTCATGCTATTTTTTTGGAAAGCGCTAACACGTGTTTGATTGATTGTCGTTTCTTTTAAGTCGATCGTGAGTTATAGCGTCGCAAACATGGAGCAAAATAAAGATAAAATACGGCATGTTTTACAGTACTACTACGATAAAGGCCAAAAAGCATTTCAAGCCGCCAATAAAATTTGTGCAGTTTATGGACCCGATACAGTTTCCATTTCCACCGCACAATGATGGTTTCAACGTTTTCGTTCTGGTGTAGAGGTGGTCGAAGATGCGCCACGCTCGGAAAGGCCTGTCGTCGAAAATTGCAATAAAATCACTGAATTGGTCGAAAGAGACCGGCATAGTAGAAAAAAAAAAATAAAAAAAATAAAATTCAATAAAAATACCGCAAGACTTTTTTGACAACTAAAATCCAGTGAGAATGGAGTAAAGTGTGCAAAAAGTCCACTAAGAACCATTTAATTTGTGGTACTACTGAAAACAACGATGACACCCTTTCGTTATAGGGTTACCTAGATATAATAAATGTCTCTTTCGTCTCCTTTTTTCATAACTTTTAATGCAGAATTCTACGATATATTGCTGACTTCAGCCCTTATGCTCAATAGTATGTATTCAATGATCTTCAAAAAAAGTTGAGGCTTATAAAATAAGTTTATCAACGGTATTTTAGAATATATTATCTTGTCCTGTTATTGTTCCATAGATCTATATCTCCCTTCGGTGTCATTCGTCGCTAACCTTTTCTATACTTTGTGAATACAATTCTTAACTTCAAATAAACTCCGTTTGCAATTAAAACGGCATCTTTTTTTTCCACACTCTTCGTAATATCCTTCTTAACTAGGTATGCACCCCGTGTCGGTGGATACTCACTTATTTCGCGACATTCAAGCGAGAAACTACAATTACAGCGAAGACTAAATGCGAAAGGCCAAAAGAGAAATAGTAATACTTAGTGCTATCAAAAGAAATTCGTTCTAAGAATACGCCTTCCCATTTAGCTCAAAAAAAAAATTAGAAGAATTTTCACAATATCGCAACAAAAAAATAAAAACTTACTTTGCAAACTCCAACGTAAGAATAATAAAGCTTTTGCAACAAACAAAACCTTATGAAATCGCTACATACATGACGGCATGTTGCAAGTGGATAGCTGTGCGCGCTGCATGCAACATGCAATTTGTTGCAGAAAAGTTCAAGGGCTTTTTAACATTTATAAAGCAATTAAAATTTAAATGAACATATTTTGTTTTTGCTTTTGCATTGCAGAAAGCACAACAGCAGGAGAAAGGTTTTTGCTTTCGTTATTCTTTTTACATATTTACATATATTACTTACATATGTATACGAACACATGCTAGTGTGTGTGAATATCTACTTCTTTGCAAGCGCTAACCTGCAATTTTGACAGTTAACACACTGTTTTACTCAGAGAGCCGGGCTAACCCAAACAACCAAATGGCGTTGGAAGACTTCGAAAATCCGTCGAATTCGACGCCAAAAGACTTACTTTTGGGAATTGCTCATTTGCCGCAGTCGATAGGCCCTCTTGTATTAGTCGAAATTGAACTGATTGTATCAACAGCAAACTGTAAATTTAATCTCGCAATAAAAACTTGTTGCTTATTTAAGTTTTGAGCTACTCGCCATATATTATATCTGATGGTCTCTTATGTACATATCTATGTGTTCACAACATTGAAGCTGTATGTAATTACAGAAATTTATTTGAAATCAGATCGAATGTTTGATGCGAAGCTTACTGTCTCAATCTATATGTATATATCTGCAAGGAGCTTGCCATCTCTCTCTCGTTCTATCCATCAACAAATTCAGCTAGCATCTTTAGGCGGAAGTACTAGACTGAGAGAACGCCTGAGAAGCACTATTGGATAACTAAGGAAGAATAGAGAAAACAACCATATACATAGATATGTAGCAGATAAACAATTGATAGAGGGCTTTAAGCTCACTCCATATTATGGGTTTCTTATAACAGGAATATTTTCGGCAACGAAAAAGCGGATGTGTTGGATAAGTCGAGAGCCTCTCTAGACGAATCCGAGAAGAAAAAAATTCATTCACAGACAAGAGGGAGTTTTGTATAAAATTTCGACAATACAAGATAATGAAGCAGATACGATTTAAATATGACAGGAAAAGAAGGAAAGGTCAACTCCACTTGTCCATAATATGGATCCATCCGATCAGTGGAAGATTTTCAGCTTTGAAAATTCAGATGAGCGGCTAAGTAAGGAGTCTTTTTATAGGGAATTTTATTCATTATTAGAGCCAATAGGTCACAATAAATGGGTGAAGGAAAATTATACGCCAGTCGTTTCTTCTTTTCGTTATTTGGCGCCCTTTCGAGAAAGTGCAACCAGGTCCTTATCTACATACTTTTCAACGGACTGGAGGTCCTCCTATTCCTCTTCCTCTGCTTCTACCGGCGAGTACTAAATCTAAAACCTTCCAAGCAACGCAGACGCTATCTCTTGATTCGCTGAATTATGTCAATGTCGCCGTATATCTACAGCATGTAACGATAACATTTACTGCGGTACTCGCTATTGGCAATGCGCAAAGGACAATAAATCCGCAAAACTTTTCTCTCGAACACTCTTAAGGCCGACTCATCATATGTTGTCATCATCCATTCTTCTACACTATATTGCAGGACGGGAATGATGACAGATTTCTAGAGTTTGGTCTTTGTCCCTCGGGAGAAGTCTTCAGGAGATATTTCGTCAGAACTGCCGGCGCGGTTGTTGAGATCAATAATGTCAATATCATCGTCGTAGGCCAGCCGTGCACTTGCTTTGATGGATACGACATCCGTTCATCTCATTTATATTCGGAAAGCTAGACACCCAGGCTACACAAATACTAAGTCCAACTAAGCATTCAATGACAGTATTAGAACATTTCGTGTTTATAACTATACCAACATATTGACATTATATAGTAAATATACCAAAATCATTAAAGGAATATAGATCCAAACAAGTTCAACGATGAGTATCTCCTTTTCAAAATAAAATGCTTTAATAACGGCACTTTACGTAGATATTCTGTTGGTATCGGACAATATTATTCGCCATTTAATTCCATTTTTTTATCATTGGGCAGTAAGAGGTCGTCAGTATGCTGTTCATAACGACCGAGACCCTTGTAAACTTTGTTGTGAAATAGAATGTGCACGAGAATTTAAAAGAGATAAGCATACCAACAGACTCAGTGAAACCAATTTACTCACAATTTTGAAGAAAAATGTAATTTTATCTAATTAACATCTAAAATACTGCCGACTGACCGTAAATATGAATCTGATTTCATAAAACAAAGTTTATTAGCGCCAAAGTTCATTTCATACAAAATATGAAATATAAAATAGTCATATGAGGGGAATTAAAAATTAATTTGTTTTCATTGAAAGTAAAATGATATCGTTTGGACTGCCGAAATAGTCGAAACAGGTCGATATTAGTGGAAGCTCGCTCAACATGATAGTGCGCCATAATACACAACTAGTCAAACTATTCAGTTTCTGGAACGAAAATTCTCTGAACGTCAGATATTAAAACTGAGTCTGATCGGCTAAGTTGCCAGGACCCAAGTTTTGGCTCTCCATGGGGGGCTGGTCGAAAAGCAAGGGTACGCAAAACAGTAACGTACTCTCGACCAGCTCAGGAAATCATTGCTATTACGCTGGCGACGTTCAAAAAAGTATTGAATGCAGAAGCGTTAATTTACTATATAGATAAGATACAATATATGTACAAATAATTGTCTTGGGAAGCTATGTCGAATTAAACATGTCCGTCAGTATATATGCGAACTAGTCCCCCAGTTTTTGAGATACCGTTTTGAATATTTCCTCATGATCTTTTCATTCCAAAAATCTGTTCACTAATCGGAAATTGACCAAAACGAGTTCGTGTATGGAATACTTTTTTGTTTCACAATATATCTTCACAAAATTTGACATTGATTTGTATGCAAGGCAACGTTAGAAATCTTAACAAATTGTTTATATTGGATGATTATATCATATAGGAAATTCTACAATACCTAAACATATTGTTTATTATATTCGTTGCCATTGCGCAAAGGACCATAAATCTTCCGCAGAGTCTTTCTCATGAAAACTCGTAACGCCAACAGATCAGATGTTGTCATCTTCCATGCTTCTGCACCATCTAGCAGGACGGGGAAGATGAGTGACTTGTAGAGTTTGGTCTTTGTCAGTCGAGAGAGGAGTTTACTTCTCAATTGCCTACTCAGTCCAAAGTGCACCTGTTGGCAAGAGTTATTCTGCGTTGGATTTCGAGACTGATACTATTATACTTTTTCCTAGATGGACGAAAGTATCTACGACTCTTGGGATGTGGGATCCAATTGGCGAGATATCTGCTCGAAATTTTGGATAATTTATCACATAGATCGGTACACTGTACCATACAACTGTCTTTCAAACTGGCCGATTAAAATCCAGTTCTAGTATGGAAAAACTGTTTATATATGTTTCAATGGAATTGCATTCGGAATTTTTAGGTTTTTTTTTACTTTCAGGAAGTAACAAATAACTTTTCACAGGCTTACTAGAATATTCTTATAATAATAGTATAACTTCGCAAACTATTCGGTTTATTAGGTAGGAAAATACTTTCTCCCTGTGCAAATGTTTTAATTCTCGTTATTAGTTAGCGACCATGTAAAGCAAAGTAAGCATAGAAATTACCAAAAAAGAGTTAGACCTGCTAAGTTTCTTGTCCCAGCAGTGTGTTTCTTGACCGTAAGCAAATAGTGAGCATATAAAGGGCCCAAAGTTCTGAACAAACGAGTGATATGAATTATAAAAGCATGTGAACAGCTTGCCAACAATGTAAATATATTTACGTACATATGCATATAGAAGTGACCATCAGCACTGTAAGCAGAGCTAACCAGCTAAATTGCTTAATTTTTCATATGCATGAGAGTCCTCCCAAGAATATGTGTAGGTGTGCTTGTGAATATACACTCACTTGCTTAGTCCATTCATTTAAAATTTCGCTTTCCAACACTTTTGCGACAAGTTGCTAACTCAAAATTATGTTGAACTACGCAATCAAGTACTGCAATCCAATATTTCACACGCAGTACAGAGGTTATTTATTATTTATATAAACATATGTACATTATGGTAGAACTTAAATGGAAAAAAAAAATTGTGGTATTTTTTCAATAATATTCCGTGATATTGTTATGGTAACAGATAACTGCTTGAAAGATGTGTGCTGACTAATAAGGGCTCCAAGGAAGGAAGAGAGTTTCAGACCACCCCAGTCAGCTGTAATGTTGTTTAATAGCTTGTATGCCAGATTTTCTTAATATTTCTCATTGATAACAGCTTATTCGGTCAAATATTTCACATTTGAAATGTTTTACTGTTCGGAGATGCGTGATGGGCAAGTTTCATTGAGATTTAGACCACCCTAATCCACTAAAATCTGCATAAAATTTTCATATTTTATTGACAGTTTCAGTAGTATTCGGAAGAAATACTTGACTTTTCCCCTTTTGTTCTAGTATGTATTGTATGACATAGAGATCCACACCACCCTAATGATCTAAAATCAGAGTAAAAATTTATGCATTTTGACAAAAAATTCGATAAAAATGTATATATTTTATAGAAAAAATATATTACAATACCGTGTTACACGGTTTCGATCTTAAATACATTACAAAGAGATTCGGACCACCCTAATCCTCTAAAATTGGGATAAAAAAAATCATATCCGTAATAACTACTTGATTATTTTCTTTTTAACTTGAGCAACTGCTGTAAACATTTTTTTCTAGTACATGTATAATACTGCCGGACAAAATATTGTGAAATCTGAACCCAACACGCGTTGTCGTAGGCATATTATATTGTAAATACAATATATATATGATTTTTTCGAAAATTTAGTATCAAGTAAAAATGAGCTTAGATTTTTTTACCACAATCAGATTTTTTTTTGGATCACCCTAATGCACACACAAATTTAAGTCAAACAATCACAGCACTTCCTTGGTCAGCGAACTGCCCAAAACCGTCAGCACTCACTCAGTCACTTCGAAAAAGATATATGCATACCCACGACCCCGCAACCTCCATCACACCTTCTGTCGCCTAAAATCTAATATGCCTCCTTCCCGTTCCGCAACACACTCACTTAATTCCCTGGCCATGCTCTGCGTCACATTTCAGTTGCTCCGTTTACTTAGCAACTTTATGCAATATTCAACAGCGCACGGAGTTAAATCAACGCTGACATTTATGATGATTGCCATGTGCAGTCGCTTAACGGAATAGCATATGTACGCGGGAATAAGTGTTTGTACAGCAGCTAGTGTTAGGGGGAGTGGCACGTTGTACAGCATACTTGTATAGTTAGTCACGCCTTCGCAAAATGTTGGAAAGCTTTGCACATATATATGCATATATATTAATTTTGATATATATATGTGTGTACATATATACTAGTATGTTTTTATGTACGCTTGCATGTGTTGACTCATATCACACCTTCATATTTATGCCGTTATTCCCATCTGTCACATTGCAACACTTTCCTTCCTGTCTATAACGAAGCCTATGCTCTCACCTTCTCACCTACATATTATTGGGTTTATTCCCCAAGAACGCATAGTAATGCATAGTAATTGCTAATACCGTTAGATATTGTATTGTACTATTGAGTCTCAGATATTGAAGTAAACTTTTCCGGCGTGTGTGGTAACTAAATTATATTTTATAGGCCAATTACTATGCTTAAACAAAATAAATTAAGTTTGAGCTGTGTAGATGGTACTAGAATGAAGGTTGTGTTGTAACATAGCCTTACAATTAGAAATGTAGGTTTATTGGGCTCTGCGAGTTTTGACCCTATCCTTAACTAATTAGCAAAATACGGTATACACTTTTTTACCCTACACAAAATTGAGCAAGTAAGGAAGGGCTAAGTTCCGATACAACCGAACATTTTGTACTTTTGCCACTTGAAAGAATCGAAGCCAGACAAATATCTTGCAAACCGTCAACCAGAAGATCGGAATCCAAGCAATTATATGTACAGCTGAACTTCCTTAACTCGAATCATCATAATCCAAGCTATTCAAGCACGGCGGCCAAGCACTTGAAAGAAGCATGCATCAGCCTCTTTGTAGAATATGGTCGGAAGAAAGCATGCCCAATCCACGAAAACATCGCACATAAGATTCTATCGAGCGTGATGTATGAAACATTAAACAACAAATATATTGTTTGACTTCTTCAATCTACTGCTGGAGAAAATAATTCGAGTTGCAGATCTGAATAAAGAAATTAAAATTTTTTTATAAGAGTGTACAGCAGTTGGTGTACGCCGATGATATTGTTTGGTGGATTTTCGATCCGGAGAGAGCTAGGTAGCTTGGTGAATTTTCCTATAATGGAATTTAGTATTACAAATAACCATATTTCGGGCCCTGCGGTCGTCGGTATGAATGAAAACTCTACCGCTCTGAAAGTATTGAACGTAGTACCCACCGGGGGAATCAGAGGAAAGATCAGGTGTGGAAGGACCTGGTTATACTTGAAATCTCCAATTGGCACCAAACGGCTAAAACGAAGAATGACGAAGAATGAGTTGTTTTAAAATCTGCTATAACCACTTAAACGGTGTTTACGCCAATAAACAAGAAGTAGGTAAAATCGGAGGTTAAATGTAGTTTAGGTACAAATTGGTATTTGCCTGAAAAGAGTGCCTCAAATAAACTATATATTACTGAAAACAGCAAGCCATGCAATATTGAATATTAGACCGCAAAACCAGTGCAATGCAGATATAGAGATCGGCTCCTGCCTAGACATTAACTAATTTAATTAATAATTTAATAAGGTGGATTATCCTTGTTGTCATGGCGTAAAAGTGAATTATATCTAGACTCGACGCACCTTAAGACTATATATAGTACGCAGAAAAAGACAACTGCAGATCACAAAGGACTAGTACCCTCCTTTGATCAAAATGAATCCTTGGTGAATAGATTCACACCAATTATGACGCTCAATGCCTTACTACTTATAGCACCGGTGAATATAGTCGGAATATGTATAGGTATAGTGGCGAAAGCTGCCCTCAGACTCAGAAAATCTGGGTACTTATATGAATGCCTGGGCACTCAGAAAATATCGCACACTTTGATGTTATTCCAAAACACTTGGCAGAATACCTAGCCTAGACCTGGTTGTTTTTTATTTGCTTACATGCCTTCGAGGGAAACATGCGAGGTAAGAACTCGCCGGAAGAGGAAGCAGTGAACTTTTTTTACTGATGGATAGGTGCTTGCGGGGAGGGTTGGTAGAGGAGCGAATTGCCGGTTTAAGGTTTCTTGCACCTTGACGTCTTCAAGCTGAGGTGCCTAATAAAAAGGTAGCCATAGATCTACTGCTCCGGTGCATAAGCTGGTGATTATCAACTCCGATAGTTGTAGCAATACTTCAGTCTCATTAACTGCGGAGTGGGAACGGATGGGGCCCCTGTTGGCTTCACGTATTCAACACTGGACGGTTGGGTCTGTCAGCAAGCGTTGATCAACTGCAGCAGTTGTGAAATCGCAAGGTCCTTCTGGACCTGAATAAATCCGATAGGTGAAGTGAACTCTTTTCTATTAGTAAAGTCTATCTTACAATGGTTGTAAGAGTTGTAACTGTACACCGTCCGATCGGGATTCTTGCGGTAAGATTGAAACCTCATCTTCTTCCTAAATAATTGGTCGAAATGAGCCCAGATTTTCGGATTAAGCCTCATATCGTCACCTGAAATGCAAAATACCGTATCATCAAAAATTCGAAATTGAGTGTTTTGTTGGTTAGGCTTCTTTACTTCAAATTACTTACATAATATTACATATGTTCAACATTTCTAGGTTCTGCGCTCAGATATAAACCAGTATTAACCAATATTAAAATTTTTTACACTCTTGTTCCATTTTATTATGCGTTTCATTCACGCCACCGTAAATTTTCGAAAATGTTGTTACGTTAATTTGCATTTCAGGTGACGATATACAGAATAAGTGCTTTTGATTAAATTTCAACCAAAAATATAGATAATTTGGAACTCGCGTGAGCTTAACCAGGTTCAGTGGCTGCGAGTTCTTTCTTAGCTAGAACAGAACGTAGCTAAGAAAGGTGGTAGCCGAAACTAAAACGTATTAGCCGTTTCAAGAAACTTATGATACGCTCAAAACGTTTTATTGATTATGAGTCTCTTCGTGATCAATATACTCGTATGAGTTTTAGCTATCATATTTTAACCTAACCAAACACTAAACCAACCTATACCAAATACATATATATATTGGTAGATTTCTAACATAGCAAAATTATGTGAGAGTTTTTTCTGGGATATCTTTCTGGCATAAATGGGTGACGTCAGGTTGTGCGTTACCTCAGTACCAATATCTACTAATAATTAAGGAAGGACTAAGTTCGAGTGTAACTAAATATTTTGTACTCTTGTAACTTGCAGAATCAAAGTCCGAGATATTCCTTCAGGAAAATAGGGGGTTGGGGGTAGTATTGATCCGATTTCATCTATTTTTGCCAGTTACACATACTATTACTACACATACTAAACTAATATTGTCTATGTTTCATTAAGGTACCTCACATACAATCATAAATCATATATAGTAAATCCAGCCAGATGTTCGAAAATTCTGATTTTACTTACAAGTATTTTTTCTAGTTTTCATCCTATTTTTTAAATTTTAGGCTCAATGGAACACTATTATGAGCAAAACAGGCTTTCCCATTTTCATTGGTATCCGAGTAACTAACATATTGGCGGATATATCCGGTATGAAGTAACTCTATACTATATGTTGAATATATTAATCAATCTGTGAATTATTTTAACAAAATTTATGGAAAATATTTGCAGTTGAAATCGACCCGCACCTTCCTCTAGTACAGTATAAATAGTTATTCTCGACTTCCCGCCTGACTATATATCGGTCAATATCAGGCATATTTTAATGATATTAAATGGAAAAGTTTTTTTGATCACAGTGTGGGTTAGCTTCAAAAGGGTTGATATGTATCCAGGGAAAACTTTATTACCCATGTGCTTAAAACTATCTACAGTTTTATATTTTAATAAAATTCTTTAATTGTTTTTATTGAGAAAAAACTTTACACGAAACAAATTTTGTTCCAAGAATTCCAAAAAATGTATCGATACGGTTTTACAGCACAGTTTAACCAGTTGGGGCCATATTTGATATATAATTCCGTACTTAGAATAAATTCTAATCGATTCAAAAATATCTATGATTTAAGTTCTAACATATAAATGAAAAAAAATTTTCTTGCTACTATGGAAAATTTGTATAACTTAACTGTATTTTTATACACAAAGCACACAACAGATTCAACTTCATAATAATAAAAGTAAAATATGTGCTTTTGAACAGAGAGCATCTTATACATATATGTTTATGTATATAAATATATTTGTATATGTATATATTATACTTACTAATAAAAGCCCCATTCATTCACCTGAAGCATACGCCGGTACGTCTTTGTGCATTAGACAGTTACGAGTGTCAGCCCGAACGGCAGACAATCGCAATTAATGTGTTGAACTTTTGTGAAAACTTTTATCATTCATTCATGTCCAACCACTGTTCAAAATTTTCCGTGCGCTTCAACAAAATTCACTACCATTCGTACATATTTATGAAGGAGCACATATGTATACCTACATATACATATAGTATATCTTATATGTGTTTGTATATAAATATTTATAGGTATTTAGTTGAGTACAAAGTTGAAGTCATCCATTTAGTCAGTATGTTCAGACTTGAGCGTGTCAGTCGCCTTGAAATGTATTGTCTCAAACAAAGCAAAACAACAAAAAAATAAAACGATTTCTCTTTAAAAACATTATTTCATCTTCATTTTATTGTGGCACTTTGCCGGTGGGTTGGTGAGTGAGTGATGGCAAAAGATGGCAAAAAGTTTTTAACAAGTCTACACAGCTGCGTCGCATAACTTTTCGGTAAAGAGCCTGTCGCCGCTCGCCCAGCCCAGCCACGCAGCGGTGTCAAGCTCAATGCAGCAACTACTTTCGTCCAACATGCGCTTGCTCTCGAGTGTCCATGAAGACATTTTGAATTTCAATGAATCACGCCATGCGGAATACTTGTTATGGCGAATCACTCGAGCTTCTCCTGTGTTCAAAACAATAAAGTACCGCTACAAGTGGTGGGTATGAATGTATGGCTGTGATTTTTGATGATGAGCTCAACACAACGCAGACACAGGTATTTTGTAAGCTCTATATGACCGGATGTTGTAACAAATTTTGACAGCGATGATGTGCGATAAAGTACAAATACACTCACATACGAGTAAATGTGTTCGTGAATGGCTTGTAAATTTTCAAATATGTCAAATGTGTGCCAAGAATTTGAGCTTGATTTTTGTTTGGAAGTTAAGAAAGGCAAGTGATGATACAAATGTGTTTCAATTTAATAAAAATGAGCGAACTTTTATAGAAAATTTACAAAGTCGCATGTTTAGTTATGTTCCAAACCAAAAGGAAAATCTATACTTGCTCATTTAAGCAACGTATAGCTGCTAATATTCTTTGAAAAGATTTTTTGTATTGGTAGAAGTAGAATCGATAGAGCGCCTTTTCGGATGATACCAATTTTGGTACACATTACCAAAGCTAGAGAGGGAAAAAGACAACACATGTACAGAGAATACATCAAGATGCAGCTACTTGCTAAACGTAGTTACTGGAGCTCGAGGTTAATAACTTGGTCCACTGCGCCGCGGTACCTGCTCCCAGCGGCATCGCATCCGCGCAAGAGGTGCAGTGCGCTTCGCGGAAGGAACGAAGCTCAAGACGAAGGTTATAGAGAGAGTATTCTATCTTGAGCTGTCAATGAACTCTTATTTGAGACCACCACAGTGTACATCAAGCTAAAGTGACAACCACTAAAGTAGCAAGAGCTGTACTTCTCCGAAGTGTGGCTTCTTTTAGGGTGGTAGGCGTCCACTTCGATAGCAGAGCTTGCTGCAAGGGAGAAAGATGAGTTTGAAGTATCGAAACATTTTCTTCTCCACTGCAGTTCTAGACATCACAATGAACTAGCGTCTATTTACTGCTAAGACATCTCAATAATTGGCAAAATGGACTGCATAGTAGAGACGAGGACATACTACAAGTATTTTGATATCTCTCTCTATCCATCTACCAAACTCAGCTAGCATCTACCAAGTGCCAGTGCGAGGCGTAGAAAAGGCTTTTGAAGTTCTATTTGGCAAATGCGAAAAGATACAAAAAGCGACCTTAAGCACAGTGGACCAGCGCATTGTTGTTGTCAAAGATCAAAGATTAATTTCAGCTTCAACAAAAAGATAAGGCTTTAAGTTTACTGGCAGGTCAATTCTACTTGGCCATAATTTGGGTTGAGGGTCACAGCATCGGCAAAGAAAATGCAGACGAGTCGACCAAGTTAGCAGGCTCCACAGACGAAACCGAGGCAGAGCTAATACTAATGGCCAATAACAATACTTCCCACAGTTGCAAACCCCGATCTATCACAAAGCCCTCATCGAACTCTTGGGTTTTTATCTACAAAAGGCATAACAGATATAAGTAATTTCATCGAAAGCACCAACAAAATGATGAAACGTTATATCAAGATATAAAGATCTTACTTACGATAGTATATCAAAAAGGCGCTAATTAAGCCGGAAGGGGCTGCATTTTACTCTTACTTAGAGTCTTTCGCTTGTCTGCATTTTGTGGGCATAAAAATTGTTCGAAACCGCTCGTTTTCATAGCAACGTGTCTATGTATAAGATTCCCAAATTTTCCTCAAGTTATCACTTGCACAGACGGACGGACAGACAGACAGTCAATGGGAATTCAACTCGTTTTGTATTTCGTTCGTTCTTAAACTTCTCGAACTGAGAAAACTGAAAGTATTAATTAAATTTTTGCATCTACCCGAAACTACTTAACTACTAATACGAAACTACTTAACTTTAATTTATTTCAACTTAATTTAAGACAAAAAAAAAACGATTTTTCATTTTTTAAGGATTTCGTTTAGCTCATTCTTGTATTCACCTCAAATGCATCCCAGCTTGTGCTGCTCGTGTGCAGGAGTGTGGGTTTCTGCCTGTGCATGGGTGTTGATTTGTGGTACATCAGAGATATGCTGCTGGAGACTTGCGTGCTTAATGCAATATAATAAATTTACCTTAGTCGCTGTGGCGTATCCAGCTGCCAGCTGACGAATATCCAGTGCTTTGTCAAGACTAAAACCGCCCATACACTCGAACGAGAGACGCGTAAGCGCCACTGCAGCAAGCAACATATGTCCACAAGGATACAAATGCGCAAGCAAAAGCAACCACAACAACAAAAATAAAATACTAAAATACTAAAATACTCAGCAGTAGAAGAGAGGAGATCTTACCAGCGCAGAAGAAATCACGACAACGCATTGTGGGCGGACAGTTGGTTGCGCGCTGGTCGTTGAGGGAAGGAATGTGGAATGAAAATAAATAAATTGGGAAAACAAATGAAAGAAATGTTTAGGTAAACCAAAGCTAGTGCTAAGCGTTGGACGTCTTGAATCTTGCAGCTGGTTTACTATTTTTAGCTCCAAACTACTGGAAAGAGCTTTGACCAAATGTGACAACTGAGTGCTCGGGTTTTGTTGAATCGTAACTCAACATGTTGCGCGCAGGCTTTCGTAACAGTTTATTTTTAGCAGCAGATTGGAAGAGAAATGAGTGACCATATAAAATGGCAGTAAATAAATGAACCATTCTTGACGACGTAGTCTCTCTGATATATCTGTGTTTTGTTCCATGACAAACAAATGTTTTCTGGTTTAAAAGCCCTTAACCAATCTGGGTGTTTCGAGGACTGATTCGAAGCTATGTCGGTGTAGTCCTTTAATAAAGTAGAGAAAAAATGCACATAGAAATAAGTCTAAAATATTCCATATAAGCTCAGATTCATCACATTGGCAACGAGTCGGTACTCCGCTGACATCTTGTGTTCTAGTATTGGACATCTATGAACCTTCCGTGAGCTTAGCAAGCACTGGTCAACAACTAGAACTTGTATGGATACGAGATCCGTCTGATGCAAAATGGAACGCCATCATCGTAGGTGTTGGATACCCTCAAACAGCGTCACATGCAGTGGGACTACATATCTATCCACACGCAAATTGTCAAAACTGTATAGAAGAATGTAAGGTGGAATTGACACTTACTTCTTAACAGTTTTTGCCAAACTGAGGTTGAAGCATCTCGGTAGACGCCGCTTTAACAAATTTGTGTTAGGCTCAAAGCGCTTCGTCGATCTATAAAGGTCTGGTTATCCAGATTTAGAAGTTTTGGGAATCATATAGGACTAGCAATCACAGCAGTCTAAATCTGATCCGGCATAACCATTAGAGTGATAGTCAGCAGTGTAACCTAGCCTAACCTATCCTAGAAAATTGTGATATTATATTGGTTTCTAGTTCGTCATTGAGCTGGTTTAAATGTCTATTAATTCTGATGAGCATGCAGTTTCAGGAAAAAAGATCATTGGGGTTGGTCGTAGTAGCCAAAGAAGGTTGAGATTATGAAACTTCATTTATAGTTGGCTTAGGATCTGAATTTGGTCTTAGTAGTGAGTTTGCTAAAACAGTTTGCTGTGAATTACATTAAGTTTCCTTTCACATTTTTATATATCCATTTATTAAATACTTTTTATGTTAAGTTTCGAATCTATGTATATGTACAGCATATGGTTTTAGGTTAAGATAAGGTTAGGTCAAAAGTTCTAAGGATCTCACTTGGACAGCTTAGAATGCCGTTCCGTTGTGGTATCTATAAACTCTTAAAAACTAGATCATAAGACTCTTACAGGCCGACAAAGTGCTTTGAGCCTGTCACAGATTTGTTGAGACGACTAACATCAGTTTCGGCTGTCAGCCCTTGGTCCATCCTTATTTTTCGTTTTTTGCTCTTTGCTTTTTGTATTTTTTCATTGCTTTCCCACCTTTTCTTTCTCTCTACTTGATTTCAAAACTTTTCCAAGGACACTCGCCAAAGTTTTCACTACATTTGTGGCGGACAATAATCTAATGAAATAAAAGTCGCAATCGCAGACAGCGGTAATGAGCTGCAGATAAGCCAGGTGGGACTTTGCAGCCACTCACGAAAAGCATTTGGTTTAGTTTAAATAAATAATGAAAATAAAAGTAGAAAGTAAAAAATGAAAAAAATAAATAAATGTGGCAGAGCGCTGATGAACCGCGACTGGCGGCAGGGTGTCTAAGTAAAAGCTGAAAAAAATACTTTAGAAAAATGTATACGAAAAATAAAATAACAAAAAAATGCTAACAATCAACGATGTGACACATAGAAACAACAGCACAAAAGAGACAACGATAAAGCTTTCAACAAAGCACAAAGAGCAGGAAAGTCGTGGCTAAACAAGTGGCTTAGGGAAAAAACTATAACACACAAGAAAATTAAAGAAAAATAAAATAAAATAAATTAACCGCGAAGGGGCTATGTAGACGACAGCTGAATACCAAAGTGGGGGGAAAGGAGAATAAAAGCCGCCACAAGCCGAAACGGAAGACTGGGGAAGCGCAAATAAAAGCATTCACATGCGCTTGAAGGCATGGTGAAAGTGAGCATAAGCAGCGCTGTCTACAACGGAAATGAAACAATAACAAAAACAACACTCTTGATATGCCAGCAGACAGCGCGACGAGCACACACGCACAATAAAGGCCATACGTCTGTGTATGTACTTATGGAGTTCAGCAGCACATTTCGCTGGCGCTTGGCTTACAGATGACACACATATACAGACATTTTCAAATATACACATAACACCACATAGACCCACATAGATACATTCACACACACATTTCTGCGCAGAATTTTTGCGGCAAGTTCATTGCGGCGCTCACAGACTGACAGACGCTTCAACTTGCGCGCTTGCTAAGCATACAGCTGGCACTGTCGCATGTAAGAATGAAGCATATGGCAAATATGCGCAGTCACACACACACACACATTTAGGGTATGTTGTGCATAAATTTTGTGCGACTTAATTTATATGCAAAAGCATAATTTATGTATTTCGTAGCGAAACTTTTCATTTCGTGTCGCCCCAATGGCGGTCACACTGGGAACACAGAAGGTACTAAGGAGACATACATACACATATACAAACATAAGCGCTTTTACTTCGTTTGCAAATTCTCGTCTTATTTGAAGGTGATTTAAAGCAATTGTATATTGAAATTTAAATAATTTAGAAACTAAAGGGAATACTTTGCTGATTTTATACAAATGTAGACTTCTTGGAAGCAGCGGAATATATAATTTATTGCGAATTTATGTTAAAAATTGCATTTTATAAGAGCTAAGGAAAGCTGAAGTTTGACAGAAATACTCTTTTAGTCTAATTAAAGTTTTTTAATAAAAAACAAATATTTTAAGGCACTTTTATTTTGATTTTCATCGATCAGTTTCTATGGTAGCTACATATATATTATAGTAGTCCGATCTGAATAATATATTCATAAATTTTAATATTACTTTGTATAATAATTCATGCTAGATAACTTGACAAATAAAAAAGTTTTCCATACAGGACTTGAATTTGGTTGATCGGCTTGTACGACAGCTATATGCTATAGTTGTCCGATCTAAACAATTTCTGGAGAGGTTGCGTCGTTTTCATATAAATTAATTCATGTCAAATTTCGTGAACATAACCCGACAAATAAAGAAGTTTTCCATAGAAAAACTATATCTTAATGGATCAACTTGTATGCCAGCTATGGGCTATCCGATCTCAATAAGTTTTTCACCAATAATTCTTGCCACATTTTGTGAAGATATCTTCACAACGAAAAAAGCATTCCAAATAAAAATTCAACTTTGATCGATCAGTTTTTATTGCAGCTAAAGCGTACCGTTTCTAGGGAACCTTTTAAAGAAAAAATACAAAACTATAAATTTAACGGGGAAAGAATATTATTTTGGAAATTACATTTCGAAAATTATCTCTTTCAAATATTGGCCGCGGCTAACTCTCAAATGGTCCATCTATTGAAGTCAATTTTCGAAGACTCTTTCAAGCATTTCGATTGGTAACTGGCATAGACTTTAGACTTTACATACCGCCACAGGAAAAAGTCTAAAGATGTGATGTCACACCGGACCGGACCAAAACGTGAAATTATCTGCTCACCGAAGAGTTCTTTCCCTCAATAAATCCAATGAATGAAGTGACGCCGTCTTGTTAAATCCAAATATCGAGGAGATAACGAATTTCATGATAAAATAAAAGCTCTTGAATCTCTTCAGGCTGCTCTTCACACCAAATGCGGCATTTTTGCTTGTTTACATATCCATTGAGCCACAAAGGAGCTTCATCACTGAACAAAATTTGGTTCGAAAACATCGTATCTTCTTGGAACTTATGAATAGGTTTGAACTTTACGAGGGCTGTCCGATAAATAACCGACCTAAACATGATGCACGCGACTTTTTCAAATTTTTTTTTTTATTTTTCTACATAGTCTCCTTGTAACTCCACACACTTCTCCCAGCGATGCTCCCATCTCTGCAACCCTTCCAAATAGTACTTGGCGTCTTTGTCTGCAAAATACGAGTTCACGAAAGAGATTGCCTCCTCATTTGACGAAAATCTCTGGCCGCCGAGCGCAGTTTTAAGTTGAGGAAACAAAAAAAAGTCGCTTGGTGCTGGATCCGGTGAATAAGGTGGATGGTCAAGCAGTTCGAACCGCAATTCGTGGATTTTCGCCATGGCGACTGTTGAGGTGTGAGATGGTACGTTGTCTTGGTGGAACAAGACTTTCTGTTTTTGCAAATGTGGCCGATTTTTCGAAATTTCTTCCTTTAGCTTGTCCAATAATGATGCGTAGTATGCTCCTGTTATAGTTTTTCCTTTTTCAAGATAGTCGATAAAAATAATTCCATGGCTGTCCCAAAAAACACTCGCCATCACTTTCCCAGCCGAGTACACAGCTTTAGGTTGGTGGGCTGGTTCCCCCTTTTCAATCCACTGGTTAGATTGGATTTTTGTTTCGGGCGTATAATGATGAGTCCAAGTTTCGTCTACAGTTATCAATTGGCGCCAAAACTCGGTCTTATTGCCTCTAAACTGAGCCAACAGAGCGCTAGAAATGTTCATGCGCGCACGTTTGTGGTCTAGCGTAAGCAAACGCGGCACCCAACGCGCGGACAGCTTTCTCATGCCCAAATCTTGGTTTAATATGTGACAAACAGTTTCTTTTGACATCTTCATAATCTCAGCTATTTCCCTAACTTTAATCCGGCGGTCGTCTAGTACCAATTGATGAACTTTAGCGATGTTATCGTTAGTGGTTACAGTTTTTGGAAGCCCAGGACGTTCATCATCTTCCAAGCTCCTGCGACCACGTTTAAATTCAGCTGCCCAAAATTTTACGGTGGTAAACGATGGTGCAGAGTCACAATACACAGAGTCCAACTCATCTTTGATTTGTGAAGGCGTATTGCCTTTCAAAAATAAAAATTTAATTACAGCTCGATATTCAATTTTTTCCATTTTGGGGAAATCACCGAAATAGACTCACAAAAACGACTGTCAACAGATAATTGCGCAAGATAAATTTCTGAAATTTTGGCAAGTAGCTATTATAATATGCACAATTTGAAGTAGAAACTTTTTTTTCAGATGTGCCGCTACCTTCACATTGAGGTCGGTTATTTATCAGACAGCCCTCGTATAGGGTCTCCAATGTTTCTATTGATGGTTACAAACTTTGTGGTAAGCTGAATGTGTACTGTTTTGCCTTCATTGATACGTCATTTTTCTAAATCAAAAACTAATCAAGATAAGAAACTAAAGAATACAGCTTTTTAGTGGGCCAAAATGTATCAACTCAGCAATATTCTTCAAATTTATTTGGAAAATGTTTTGCTGAATCTGGGTTCTAAGCCATGACATATAATGACTAAATGTAGTAAGAAAGTTCACAAGTTGTGTAAGAATAAAGAGTATATTGATAACGCTACAAACTATCATACATGGAATGACTATCCCCAAATTGCTTTTCAGAACAAATAACCAAATCGTCATTGGAAATGGTGGCAGGAGGTAACATCAATTACTTTTAAATCAGTAGTGTCTATAGTTCTACCCGAAACCAATATTGAAATTGTTACAGAAGTGCCGAATAGAAGATAGTAGTTATGGTCCCAAATTTATAGAGTGTATATATGTATGTATATCTTCATACTTCACTTAAACTTTTTACTTATTTGAATAGTTCATTTGTATTTCACGTCTTAACAATGAAAGATGCTTTACAAGGACAGTTTACGAAGTCACAATTAAATACCATTAATTTCATCTACGAATCGTTACTGAATCGCAATAAAAGCGGTTTATTTATTTTGAAGTGGATGCTTACTTCTTTTTTACCTGCGTAGACACCTCTTGCACGATTATAGCCGAGTTTACAACAGCGCGCCAGTTATTCTTCTATTTCATTGTTTGGCGTCAATTGAAGATTCCAATTGCAGCCAGGTCCTTCTCTAGCTGGTCTTTCTATGGAGGTCTTCATCGTGCTCTGCTTCCCTGGCAGGTACTGCGTTGAATATCATCAGAACGTAGCCGCTTTCTCTTAATTCTCGTACGGTTCATCGTTCCACCGACTGTGGTATTTGCCTTTGACAATGTGCAAAGGACCATAAAACTTCTTCACAATATTTCTCTCAAAAACTCGTAACGCCGACTCATCGGATATTGTCATGGTCCATGCCAAAAGTCATTTACAACAACGTCAACTGAAAACGGACAGGTTTAAATCGCGGCTAGCGGGCGGAAGAGAGAATTTGTATTTCATCAGAACAGGCTTCAATTGTCTATAATGACTCGCCGAAAGTTTCGGAAACTTAGTTTGGATGTTCTTATGTATTCACTTATAGTCGAGACCGAGCGCTAAGTGATTTTTACTTATTCCTGTTTGTGCCAAATGATCTAGATGTTGAAAAATGTATTAAAAATTAGTTTTGATTGTCAAAACGATGCTTTTTTAAAAGCCTCCTGGCCCAATTCGATACATTTTGTTCAATTTCCCGCTATTTTGTCAAATTAAAAAAAAAAAAACAAAAAAAAAAAAGAACTTTCATAGCGCGAAAGTGACTTTCCTTCAGATTAATAATAATCTTTTTGAAATATTTAGATCAAAATTGCGGCCAAAGTTGTTACGTGTCATTTCTACAATTTTTTACTTTTAAACGCCCAATAAACAATCGTAAAAAAATCATTTTATATTTATATGAATTTATTTATTTAAAAAAAAAATCGGACCGAAATAAAATCGAAATGATAGTTTGTTTTAAAAACGCGAAAATTAGTGATTTTTCGGAGGGTCACATTGAGACGGTCCCTTAAACAAGTGATAAGTAGGTCAAAATGAGAGAAACCTGCGGCATTGTTTATAAAGGGTGATTTTTTAAGAGCTTGATAACTTTTTTTAAAAAAAAAACGCATAAAATTTGCAAAATCTCATCGGTTCTTTATTTGAAACGTTAGATTGGTTCATGACATTTACTTTTTGAAGATAATTTCATTTAAATGTTGACCGCGGCTGCGTCTTAGGTGGTCCATTCGGAAAGTCCAATTTTGGGCAACTTTTTCGAGCATTTCGGCCGGAATAGCCCGAATTTCTTCGGAAATGTTGTCTTCCAAAGCTGGAATAGTTGCTGGCTTATTTCTGTAGACTTTAGACTTGACGCAGCCCCACAAAAAATAGTCTAAAGGCGTTAAATCGCATGATCTTGGTGGCCAACTTACGGGTCCATTTCTTGAGATGAATTGTTGTCCGAAGTTTTCCCTCAAAATGGCCATAGAATCGCGAGCTGTGTGGCATGTAGCGCCATCTTGTTGAAACCACATGTTAACCAAGTTCAGTTCTTCCATTTTTGGCAACAAAAAGTTTGTTAGCATCGAACGATAGCGATCGCCATTCACCGTAACGTTGCGTCCAACAGCATCTTTGAAAAAATACGGTCCAATGATTCCACCAGCGTACAAACCACACCAAACAGTGCATTTTTCGGGATGCATGGGCAGTTCTTGAACGGCTTCTGGTTGCTCTTCACCCCAAATGCGGCAATTTTGCTTATTTACGTAGCCATTCAACCAGAAATGAGCCTCATCGCTGAACAAAATTTGTCGATAAAAAAGCGCGAAACACATTTCGAACCGAACACTGATTTTGGTAATAAAATTCAATGATTTGCAAGCGTTGCTCGTTAGTAAGTCTATTCATGATGAAATGTCAAAGCATACTGAGCATCTTTCTCTTTGACACCATGTCTGAAATCTCACGTGATCTGTCAAATACTAATGCATGAAAATCCTAACCTCAAAAAAATCACCCGTTATTATCTATTCACTAACTTATTAAATTTACTTGTATAAGATTCCAAGACGGAAATCTTGGGATCTATTGGACAGTTGATGCTTTGTGATGCCAAAAATTCCTAGCTATGGATCAAAATATACTCATTTATCGACGAAGCGCATACAAATTTGGGGATATGGTTAATATTGATTTCAGCTTAGAAGATTTGATAGCCAAACTGTTTTAATTTCAGTCTAGCAAAAGTTGCAGAGCCTAAAAAGAGAAATTGATTGATCTCCATTTCTCAATCCTCCATACTACGCCGCTAATTGGTGTAAATTTTTCTCAAGTGCTGGATCTCTCACTCGTTATTAGTTTGAAAATACTGAAAAAATTGAATGCTTTTATCGGTTTTACAGTTTTCAGCTAATCCGCTATAACCTCAAAAGCATTATATTCATACAAGGGCTATTACAAAGTAGCTTGATGCAGTTGATAAAGGAGGCAAAAACTACTTAAGTAATTGTGAGCACACAGTCAGCGAGTTCAAAGTCAGTATAGCCACTTCGTTGATAGTGTCAGTTGAATGATTTTCATAAATTTTCCGGCATTTTATGATATTAGTTCTTTGAACCGGATTAGGTGATCCATATTTGTTCAGATTTATTTCCTGTTTGTCTAAATTTAAATAATCAGGGTAAAA